>NW_028261259.1:7770132-7885698 GCF_057802395.1 Ceratotherium simum simum
AGGGTTAGTTTTATGGGTAGGTTTGGGTTCTGGTTCGGTTTAGGTCTAGGGTTCTCTTTAGGGATAGGGTTCCGATTCGTGTTCATGTTAGGGTTAGGATTAGGGTTATTGTGAGGTTTAGGCTTAGCTTTATTTTGAGGTTTGCCTTCTGATTAGGGTAAGGTTTAGCTTTCGGGTCAGGATAAGATTAGGTTTATGTTTAGCGTCAGATTAGGCTTCCAGTTAGGGTTAAATTTGGGGCCCTGTTTAGGGTTTTGGTTAAGGTTCGGCTTATGCTTAGGGTAGCTTTAATGTTAGGGTTAAGTTGGGTTATGTTTACTGTTAGTGTTCATGTTAGGGTTAGGGTTATGTTTAGTCTGAGAGTTAGTGTTCAGATTAGGGTTAGGGGTAGGGGTAGGGTTAAGGTTAGGGTTAGGGCTGGGTTATGTTTAGGGTTAGGGCTAGGATTAATGTTATGGTTATTCTTAGAGTTAGATGAGGTGGTTTGTGTTTCAGTTAAGGTTAGGTTTAGCAGTAAGGATATGATTAGGAATAGGGCTGGTGTTTGTGTTAGGACTGGTTTAGGGCTACAGCAAGGGCTCCGGATAGGGATAGTGTTGGATTACATGTAGGGTTGTGGTGAGAGTTAGGAGTAGGTGTAGTGATAGTGTTAGTGTTATGGCAAGAGTTATCGTTAGGGCTGGGCTTGAAGCTAAGTTTAGTTATTACATTTAGAGTTAGGATTCTCTTTAGGTTTATAACTAGATTCATTTTTATGGTTTGGGACGGGGCAGGTTTTGATGTTAGGTCTAGGGGTATGATTAGGGTTAGGTCTGACGTTAGTGTCGTGTGTGCCTTAGGGTGGGGACAATGGAAAGTGTAGGAATAGGCGTAGGGTTTTTGTCTGGGTTAACACTAGGGTAAGAGTTAGGGTTATGCTAGTGTTAGGGTTACTGTTAGGGCTAGGGCTAGGACTAGGTTTTAAGTTACGGTTAGAGTTGGCTTAGGGTTACAGTTACAGTGGGTGTGCATATGATTAAGGTTAGGGCTAGGGGGAGTTTTAGGGCTTGGGGTAGGTTTAGGCTTAGAGCTAAAGTTGGGTTATGATTCATGATACAAACCCCAACCCTAGCCCTAAAAGTAATGTTAACATTAATCCGAACGTGAAGCCTAATTCTCACCATAGCCCTAACCCTAACCCTAACCATAACCATAGCCTTAGACATAACCTTATCCCTAACCCTAACCCTACAATTACCCTTACACTAAACCTACAGTTACCACTAACCCTATATTTGACCCTTACCACAACACAACTCCAACCCAAACACTAACATTAACAATAACAATAATTCAAGAATTAGCACTAAGCCTAAGCCTATCCCTATCCCTAACACTAACCTTAGTCCTAGACTTAACCCTAACCCTGGCACTAGCCCTAGCCCTAAACCTAACCCTACCTGTAACCCTAATCCTAACCCTTGCCCTAGACCTAGCCCTAACCCAACCTACAGCTGAAACTAATCCTAGCCCTAGCCCTAATACCTAGACCTTACACTAGCCATAACCCTAACTCTATGTCTAAACCTAGCCCTTGCCCAAATATTAACCCTAACCCTAACACTATGCTAACTCTAGTACACTAACTCTAAACATTAAGGCTAACACTAAACTTAAATTTAATCCTAACAATAACCCTAACACTAATACAACCCTAGCCCTAACCCTAACCCTAAACCTCACCGTAACTCTAACCCAAACCTTATCCCTAATGTTAAATCCAATCCTAACGCAACCCTAACCCCAACCCTACCCCTCCTTCTCTCTATAAAACTAACTCTAACCGTAACCAAAACCTAACCCTAACCCTATCCTTAAACCTGGGAACAGGTTTGTATAGGACAGGGAATCCCGAGTAGAGCTGAGCCAAATCATGTCTAGCACCCATTCCTGGAAATAAATTCATACCCCATCTCCATTCCCTCCAGCTAGTAAGGATCACATAATACCTAAAAAACATTTGGCACAGATTGCTGTTTGGAATCCTAAACCAAAACAGTACACAAACCCTAATCTGAACACTAAGCGTAACCTTAACCCTAACCCTAACTGGAACCCGAACCCTAATCCTAACCCTAAACCGAATGCAAACTTAACCCCAACCCTACCCCTCCTTCTCTCCATAAACTAACTCTAACCCTACCCAAACCCTAACCCTAACCCTAATCCAATCCGAAGCCTAAGCCTAACCCTACCCCTAACACTAATCATATGCAGAACCCTAATGCTAACACAAACACTAATATTAACCATAACACTAAGACTAGACATCACCCACACCTAACATTACCCCTAAACCTAATCCTAACTGTGACCGTATCCCTACCCCTACTCTTAACCCAAACACTTAGCCTACCCCTACCCACAGCCCTAACCCTAATCCTACTCTAATGTTACCCATAGCCTTAAAATAACACTTAACCTAGACCTAATGCTAGCCCTAACCCTAAACCTGGCTCTAGCCCAAGCCCTATCCCTAACCTTAACTCTAAACCTAACACAAACCCTAGCCCTACCCTAACCCTATCCCTAAGCCGACACTTACCACTACCCCAGACCCTAGTCATAGCCCTAAACCTAACACTAACACTTAGTCTAACCCAACCATAACTCTAACCGTAATCCTGGACAGACTCCTAACACAAACTCTTGCCCTAACCCTAACCCTAAGCCTATTCCTAACCCTAAGCCAAACCTAAACACTAAACATAATGGTAACCTTAACACTAAACCTACTCTTAAACCTAACCTTAACCCTAATATCAGCCCTAAGCCTAACCAAATTGCTAAGTCTAACACTAGGCTTAACCAAAATGCTAGCACTAACCATAAACCTAACCCTAGCACTAGACTTAACCCTACACCTAACCGTAGCACTCCACACAATCCCTAACCCTAACACAAATCCAAGCCCCAGACCTGACCCTAAACTTAGCCCCAGACATGACCATATCCATAACCCTAACCCTAGCTCTAGGCCAAATTCTAAACCTAACCATAACTATAGACCTAGGCTTAGCCCTAATGATAACCCTAGCACTTTCCATAGCCCTGGCCCTAACGCTAACTCTAACACTAGCACTATCCCTAAACTTAGTACTAACACTAAGGCTAACCTTAACCATAGCCCTAAACCCAACACTAGCCCTAGTCCTAACCCTAACACTAAGCCTAGACATAAGACTAGCCTTAACACAAACCCTAGCCCTAAACAAAACACTAAGCTTAACTATAACTCTAACGCAGCACTAACCTTAACCATAGATCTAAAACTACCCCTAACCCAAACCCTTCTACTAACCCACCCTAACCCTAGTCCTAAACCTATCCATAAATCTAGGCCTATTATCAGCCCTAACCCTAACCCTTGCCCTAATCTGAACTCTATCCCTAATGTTAACTCTAACACTAAAATTACCCCTAACTCTCACCATAACCCTAACCTTAACCCTGATCCTAACCCTAAGCCAAACACTAACCTAACTCCTACACTTACTACTACCCCACCCCTAAACCTAACCCAACACTAACCCTAACCCTAACCAAACCTAACTCTAACTTGAAACCTAACCCTAACCTGAACCTTAATTCTCACCCTAGCTCTAGGCTTAACGTTATCTTTAATCCTAACCCTACCCCTACACCAACCCCTCCCCTAAACCTAAACCTAATCAAACACCTACCACTACCCCAACAATATCTGTAACACCAAGCATAACCCAACCATAATGCTAACTCTAACACTAATCTTAGCCCAAGTTCTAATCCTAACCATGGCCCTAGTTCTAACACTAAACATAACACTAGTCATAACTCTAAACCTAACCCTGTCCCTAGCCCTAACCTTAACCATTACATGAACCCTAACCCAAAACCTAACCATAACCATAACCCTAATCCAACCCCACCCCTATCCTTATGCCTACCTCTAATCTTAAAACTTATGCTAACTGTAACTGTACCCTTTTATGTAACCCTAAACCTAACCCTAACCCTACCGCTGTGACGAACCCTAAACAAATGCCTAGCTCTAAACCTAACCATAGCCATAAACCTAAAACTAACACTAAACCTAGCCCTAAACCTCGTCATAGCCGTAAACCTAGCCCTAACCCTAACCCTAACCCTTAGCCTAAACCTAAATCTACTTCTAACCATAACGCTAACTCTAACCTTGACCCAAGTCTTGAACTAACCCTGGCGTTAAACCCAGCCCCAACCCTAATGCTAATCCTTGTCCTCACCTGACCCCTAACACTATCCCTAGACTTAACACTAACCCTAATGTTATCCATAATCCTAACATGAGCACCAGCCCTAGACCTAACTTTAACTGTAACCCTAACCCTAAAACTTAGCCCAACCCCGAACACTAACACTAATGCAGCCCTATGCCTAGTCCTAAATCTGACACTAAACTTAACAGTAAACTGAACCTAACCCTAGTCTAAGCCCTAGACCAAGCCTTAGCCATAAACTTAACCACAGCCCTAACTCTAGCCCTAGCCCTAATGTTAATCTTAATGCAATTCCCACAGCTAACCGTATCACTACCCCTAACCTTAACTGTAACCCTACCCCTATCCCTAAAACACTTTTTACCCAGACCCTAAGACTTAAGGTAACACCAACCCTAACACTAACCTAACCCTAAACCCAAACCTAACTCTAACTTAAGCCTAACAATAACCCAATCCCTAGTGATAACACTAACACTAATCTTAAGCATAATCATAACCCTAAACCTACGCTTACACCTAACCGTAACCCTATGCCTAACTGTAACCATAACCCTAAATCTTAGCTAACTCCTACCCCTAAGTCTAACCCTCACCCTAACTCTAACGTTAACCCTAACACTAACCGTATGCCTACACCTGATACTACCCTGAACCTTAACATTAACTCTTTAATTCAACCACAAACCTAACCCCAACACTAATCCTAGCATTAACCCTAACCCAAACCCTTGCTCTAAACCTAACACTAACCCTAACCCTAAGCCTAGCACTAACCCTAAAGCCAGCCATAGACCCAGTCTTAACCCTAACCCTAAACCTAAGACAAACCCAAACCCTAACCCTAATTGTACCCCAGACCTACCCCTAACCATAAACCTACCCTTAACCCTAACTGTGGCTCTAGACCCTAATGCCAACTCTAACACTAGCCATAAACCTAAATCTAACCCTAACCCTAATACTAACCATAACCCAATCCCTACAACTACCACTGACCTTAACCCGAACACTAACCCTAAACCTATCCCTACACCTACTCCTCCCCTAACCATAACCTTAATCGAAACCCTAGCCCCTCCATAACCATAGGCCAAACTCGAATGCAACCCTAACCCCAACCCTACCAATAACCATAAAACTAACCCTAACCCTAAACCAAACTTAACCCCAACTCCATCCCTAATAATAACACTATTCCTAACACTAGCTATAATCCTATCCTTGGCCCCAGCCCTAACCCTAAACCTAGCCTTAGCCCTAAACTTACCCCTAACCCTAACATTAACCCTACCACTATCCCTACACGTACCGCACTGCTAAACCTAACCTGAAGCCAAGACTAACACTAACCTTAACCCCAGTCCCAGCACTAACACAAACCCTAACCCTAAGCCTAACTCTACCCATACACCTACACCTCCCCTAATCCTAATCCAAACCCTAAGCTTAAACCTAACCCTAACGCAAGCTTAACCCCAAACATGACCCTAACGTTAACCATAAAACTAACATTAACTCTGTACCAAACCTAACCTTAACCCTAAACCTTACCCTAACACTAATCCAAGTCCTTCACCTACACCTACTATTAACTCTAAACCTAACCCTAATCCAAACCGATCCCTAACCCCCCCACCTCTACACTTACCCCTAAACCTAACGCGAACTCTAACACAGCTCTACCCCTAACACTACCCCTAACGTTAACCCTAACCCATTCGTACCCATTACTTAATCCTAGCCATAGCCCTAAACATAAAACTAACAACAGCACTAGCCCTAAACCTGACCTAGCACTAACCCTAGCCCTAAACCTAACACTAAACCTAACACTAACCATAGTCCTACCCTAACCATTGCACTAACACTCCATCGCCACCTTGAGCCCTAACTCTCACCCTAACCCAACCCTAACCCAAGCTCAACTCTAAACCTAAACCTAACCCTAGCACTATCGCTCACAGTAACCATAACCCTAGCCATAACCCTAACCCAAGCTCTAACCCCATCTGTAATGTTAACGTTAACCATTGCCCTAGACCTAATACTAAACCAGCCCTACACATGAAATTAACCATAGTCCTAGTCCTAAACCTAAACACAGGCCTAGACTTAGCCCTAAATCTAGACCTATCCTTAACTCTAGCCATGGCCCTAACCCTAACATTAACACTATCCATAACCTTAGCACAAACACTAATGCTAACCCTGAACCTAACAAAACAGTAAAAAGCCATCTCCATTCCCCACTATAAACCCATCACCATAGCCCTAACACTAACCCTACCCTTAACCCTAAAACTAGCCCTAACCATGACCCTGCACTACACCTAACTATAAACCAAACCCTTACCCTACCATAACTCCTAATCTTACCTTAATTCTAGCCCTAGCCCTACCCTCACGCTAGTGCTAGTCCTAACACTAACCCTAACACTAACCTTAACTCTATCCCTAGCCCTACCTTTAAGATTAAAACTAGTTCTAAACCTAACACAAACCCTAACACTACCCTATGTCAAACTCTACCCTTACACCTGACTCTAACCCTAACCATATCCCTAACCCTAACCCTCAACGCTAGCCCTAACCCAACACAAATCCTAGCCCTAGATGTGACCCTAAATTAGCCCTAACCCTAGCCATAACTCGAACCCTAACACTAACCCTAGCTCTAACCCTAACAATAACCCTAGTCATATATCTAGACCTAGTCCTAGCACTAACGCTAACCCTAACCCTGTCCATAGCCCTGGCTCTAACCGTAACACTAACACTAGCCCTATCACTAACCCTAACCCTAAAACTACCCCTAAACCTAATCCTAAACCATCTCTAACCCCAACCCTACCCATTCCCCTAAGCCTAACATTAACCCTAACTCTAACTCAGCCCTAGGCTAACCTTGACCCTAACACTTACCCTAGACTAAGCCACAGCCCTAACCTTAGTTTCATCACTAACACTAACTGTACCTCTGTCCCTAACAAAAACCGAGCCCCAGCAATTGCCCTAGCCCTGCCCCTAAACTAAACTTATCTCTAACAATAACTCTACCGTTAAAAGTAAACCTAACCCTAGCTCTAGGACTAACTCTAAACCTAAAACTTATCCTAACTCTAACTCTAGCTCTAGGCCTAACCCCAACCCTAGCCTAGAGGTGACCCTAACGCTAACACTAACCATCACCCAACACTAATCATAACCCAACACTAACCCTAACCCTAATGTTAACTCTGCCCTAATCCTAGCCCTAACCCTAATGCCAACACTAGCTCATGTCCAAACCCTAACCCTAAGCCTAGTCCTAATCCTACTCCTAACGATGATACTAGCCCTAAACCTGACACTAACCCTAAGTCTATACATAACCCAAACTCTAACCCTAAATATAACCCTAACATACCACTAACCTTAGCTGTAGCCCTAAAATTGCCCCTACCCATAATGCTAAGCATAACCCTAATCCTAGCCCTACACTTAACCCTACCCTTATGCTAGGCCCTTGCTTCTTAAAGTCAGTGCATTAGGATTCTGGTTGGTCATGTTAACTGGGGAAACTTACAAAAGGAAGATCAGTGGGACAAGTTACAGACAGCTCTTGACTGCACCTTTTCTTGGTGCTGCAATTGATACTTACCATTCCACTTCTCCTAATGTCCCATTTAGATTCCCCTCACCCTTGAAAGCACCGCTGGTGGTTTGGGTGGCTTACCGGGAGGAGGATCCAGTTCCTAATCCTTGACTCATCTGAACACCTGGTCACCATGCCCTTCACAGGATACAGCTGTTACATTTAATTATTAAAATAATTGGGGAAAGAATATCAAAAGGCATCCCACCGGACTACCTGAATGACAAATGTCTTCTTTGCCCTCACTGTATAACAGAAGCCCCATATCCTCTGGATGAATTACTTGTGCCAGAGGCCATAGTGACTTCTTTCATTCTGTTGGTCTCATAAGCAGTAGTAAAGTTCAATGGGACTCTGACTTTGTCTCCTGGTAGATGTCTCCACCTCTGGGAACCAGGACCTGTTGGTTAATTATTCTTTGCAATTCTTCCCAAGAACCCCGTAACCCATCTTACATGAAAAACACTTGCAATGGCAACTATTTTAGACTACACATGGGAGTATCAATGCTTGGATTGCACCTAGGACAGTACAGTAGATGTTGGGAGTCCTGGGCAGAGGTATGAACTTTCCACCCAGGTGATTGACAAGAGTAGATTCTCAGGCACAAAACGGCTGCACAGTTCAGAATATCTTCCATTTGTCTCAATAGATCCACTTCTCTATCTTGCTGCACCAACGAAAGTTAGTGAAGATAACTATGTCAGCTGGCTTTCTTACATTATGGCTTTTGGCTGGGTTTGGTCAATGGGGAGCCTAGACATGAAATCAGAAGGATGAAAGAGAGTGACATCTGGTCCTGGCTATTTCTTGCAGGAGAACCTGGGGCTGGATGTTCCCCCTGACCTCCTCTCAGCTCCTGGAATGCAATTTCCTCCTCTCTTGTTTCTAGAATTCGATAATTTTTCATTGTCCTTACCCCTTCAGGCTTAAGGGTGTTAATAGAGCCCTGCACTTACCATCTTACTGGGTACCAACGAGCTTTTCTGGTTTTCTTACATCCTGTACACAACTCCGAGAAGCCCCTTTATGAAAACTCTACGTGAATCTTCCTAGTCTCAGTGTGTCCTCTGTTTCCTGCTGAGATTCCGACTGATATGCCAACTCATTGATAGCAGAATGAAAAGACCTAATAGTGAACCATAAAACCCAACAAGATCAGGACTCACGAAGTCTCTGACTATATCATCTTCTACCACTCCCTCACTGTCCCCAACATGATCTACTCCAATCACACTGGCCTCCGTGTTGTGGAGCTTTGCATGACAAGACTGCTTTAGCCACACAAATTCCTATGACTCACAGTCCCAACTCGTTAAGGTCTCTGTTCAAGTGCCCCTTAACTAAGACTTTTTCCCTTCCTATTCTATGTAAAATAGCAAGAACACATTCTCTCTTAACTGTCTTAAAATGTTTTCATTTTCTGCATAACACTTATAGTAACATGTTTTCTTGATTTTTCTATAGTCTGTCTTTCCCCTATTAGAACTTAAGTGCTCCAATAGCAAAAGTGGAGTATTATTCATTGCTACAGACACCAGTGTCTCCAACAGTGTTTGGCATATAGAATGTGCTCAACAAATAGGCTGATGGTTAAGAGTGTCGACTGTCTGGGCTCAAATCCGGGCTCTACAATTTTCTAGCCAGAGAGCTCAGGCAAGTGACATGCCAGTTTTCTCATATCCAAAGTGGGGATGAAACTAGTACACACTTGTTAGGTTTATATTTAGTACTCCGTCAGTTAATATTCATAAGGCATTTAGAAGAGTGCCTGGTCTATCAGAAGAAATGTTTGATCATTTATTAGTGTATTGGAATACTTTGCTATGAAAAAATAAGGCCCCTTCATAAAAAGGAACAATTCACAAGAAAAGACCTAATCCTGTATCTACTTATTTACCTTACACTCAAATATATAAAGAAAAAAATCACAGAATACTAAAAAAGAATTTGTTGATCTATAACCGTAGTATAAGACTTCAATACACCTCTATCCCTAAATAAGTTTCAGAAAATAAATCTGAATGTGATACTATATCCCGAAACAAAATGAGCTTGAGTTACTGGGAGTGTACTCTATAACCAATCGTAAGAGAATACACATTGCTTTCAAAGAAACGTGGGGCATTTATAAAATGCTACTCTGATTCCTAGCGCCTTGGAGGGGAGCGCTGAGCCAATATATATTGCAAATAGAAATTAAAGAATAAAGATCATTAGAGACATGTGTCATACAATGACAAGGGCTGGATCAACAACATTTACTCTGTGCAATAGAATTAAATCTAATGAGAGATGTGTAAGGCCTGTCCAAATCAAAATACAAATTACTATTGATAAATTAAAGAAAATATAAATAAATGGAGAGAAATACCAACTTCATGCATCGGTAGGATCACTTATTTAAAGACATCAATTCTCTCCCATTGATCTATAGATTCCAAATAATCTCAATCAAAATCTTGGCAGGATGATGGGTAGAAATTGATAAAATTTATAAAGAAATGAAGAGGATCAAGAATTTCCAAGGTGTTCTTAAGGAAGAAGTAATCTGGAGAGTATACACTGCCACGTATCAAGACTTACCAAAGCTACAGTAATTAACACTGCATGGCATTGTGATACAAAAGATGGAACTGAACATAGAGTCTATAAATAGGCATGCTGACATATGGAACTCTGATTTATGTCAAAGACAGCACTGCAGAGAAGTAGACAGAGGAAGTCCTTTTATCAGTAGTGCTCAACTAATTGGATGTTTGTAACAAAAAATGAAGCAAACCATCAGAAACTAAGAAAGATGGATAAGGCAGAGTCACTCCCTCTCATGGCCCTCAAAAGGAGCAAACATTGTCAAAACCTTGATCTTGGACTTCTAGCCTCCATAACTGTGAGAAGATAAATTTCTGTTGTTTAAGCCAAAAAAAAAAAAAAATGAAGCTGGACTCCTACTTCACAATGTACATAAATGTCAATTCACAGTGGATTTTAGATCTAAAAGTAGAAGGTAAAACAACAAAACTTTAGAATATAGCAAATATATTCATTGTTTGAGGCAGAATTAAAAAACTCTTAAATGGAGTAAACACAAGATCCATGAAGAAAAGTATCAAACATTTAAAGGTGAATAAAACAAAGAGGCTACAGTACAGGAGATCAGGAGAGAGATACACATGAGGTAGGAAGAATATGGAGAACTTAGAGAAAAGAAAACACTTAGAAAGTATTGTCCTAAGGATAGAGCAGTCAGCCGGGTCAAATGATGCTGTGTGGTGAAGTAAAATAAGGGTAAAAAAATCACCACTGAATTGGGCATCATGGAAGCTGCTGATGTCCTTGACAAGAGCAGATTGAGTGACATACTTAGACAGACCTGAGTGAAATGATTTGAAAAGAATGGGAATTGAGAAAGAGGAATATTTGAATACTAACAACCCTTGCAAATGTTTGAATTGAAGATTAGCAGAGAAACGGCAAAAGAGCTATTGAGAGAAACTTTCTGTTTAGGAGAGACAGACTTTAAATGGAAGATACTGGAACATGTAGTAAGTAAGTGCTGGAGTCCTGGCATAGGACGTAGGTCTAAGGAATAGGTTAATTGTAAATATATGTGAATTTAGACTTTATCCCGTGCCAAACTGATATGAACTGGATAATGGATATCTATTTCCTGAACTGTGCATGAGACCAGTTCTTCAGACAACGGTCAAATAGACCTAAAGGTGAGGTTGGCAATATAGGCTGTAAAGTACCCTTGAGGGTAACCCAAGGCATGGTCAATGACCTCCTCCTTCAGTATCACAGGAATGATGCTGGGCTGTTTTTGCTGATTGCAATACCAGCTCTGTCTGATGCTGTGTTTTGATGGATGCAACACCTCTCAGTCAATTGCAAGAAACAGAATGTTTGCCTGGGAAGGAAAAAATCCAATCTCAGGATGAGGTAGTTCCCAGAGCCCTGCTGACCCCCAGCCCTGATGAAATCTTTGTCACCTGCAGTGGAAGATGTTGCCCAAACAGAGTTTTCACCTTTGTCTTTACCAGGGCACAGCATGTCAGGTGCAGACCCCAGGGCAGGGAGGACCTCAGGGCTCCTTACTGAGAGCAGTGACCAGTTAGGCCTGGACTGAGGGAGTGACAGCAAGAGGAGACCAGAAGCAACTCTGATCCACAGTCACATTGGAGGAAGATCTGAGCCAATATATATTGCTTCTGAAAATCCCCTAGTTCTCACCAATAACAATTCTTCTTTCCATGGTCTTGAATGGCAGAGCACTTTTAGACACGTGTACCCTGCACAGGAATAAAATTTCCCTGCAGAAGGCTACATTGCAGGTCTCCTTCCTGCTCTGCTCCCCCAGTAACCACTGAGCTGAGGACTTGCCTCAAACTGGTGAGTCAGCTGGGATGTTGTTTCTGCTTCTTCTGCCCCTCCTTGTGAAATTTCCCCATTCCATGTGTATGATGAGTTATTCTGACGGTTTTGATTACATAAGGCACAGTGTCTACAAGGAAGGGGACTTGGTGGTCAGTGGATTTTCTCCCTTCTATACATTGACCCAGGATTCAGAAATGCAACAGAAATTTCTTTGTGATTCGTCTAAGCAAAGATGTCACATTTTACCTGTAAGTTCATGTGTGTGTGTGAATCCCTCTGACAGTTATGAAAGTTGAATATAAAAGCTGTGTTGAGATTCTCCAGTAAACAGTGAATCATCAGCTCCTTTCTTTTCCTTTAATAATTATTTGTTGTTTCCTTTCTTTTTCCCTTCTGGAATATTTTCCCCCCAAACAGAAGACAGAAATAAGCATCTTTTATTTTCTCCTGCCTTGGAATAATCTCCATTAGTGAGTAATTTCTGAAAGCCTAAAGGAGGCAAGTTGCAGGCAAAAAAACACCAAGATCCCACTGCGGTGATCCACATGCCATCCTGCTCCTGACCCACGATGTGGGAGGGGAGAGAATCCTTGGGCACACCATATCTTGACTAGAAGTTAGTGCTAAGAACAAATCTCATCAAAGTATATAGATTATTCAAAAACGAACTTTTTATTGAGATGACATTTATTTTTCTTCAAAATGCATTTACTAAGTATCCTTCATGGTCTAAAATAATTTGGAATATTCTCTGAAAAAGATGTGTTTTTTTCAAGTTTTATACAGATGTAATTGACATTCATCACTGTATAAATTTAAGGTGTACAGCATGATGGTTTGATTTATATATTTGGTAAAATGATTACTACAATAAGTTTAGTTAGCATCTATCATCTCATATCAATATAATAAAGAGAAAAAGCAAAAAAAAAAAAGAAAGGAATAAGTTTTTCCTTGTGATCAGAACTCAGGATTTACTCTGTTAACAACTTTCATATGTATCATACAGCGGTGTTAACTATAGTCATGTACATTAGATCCCTAGTACTTATCAAAGATCAAGTGTTTAAAAAATATATATATATACACACATATATATATAATGAAATTTTCTAGATGTCTTTTTATTAATTGCTAGCCTAATGATACTGTGGTCAGAGAATGCACTGTGTATAATTTCAATGTTCAAAGGCTTACTTGATGGCCCATTGTATTGTCAAATGTATATATATTCTTTGGTGTTCAAAATAGACCAGCATTATTTACTGTTTTATGTAACTATCTGTTAAGCTTGTTTTCCATATCTTTGCATAATTTTTTATCTCTAATTTGACCATTTCTACGAGGTTGTGTTAAACTTCCAAATCTGGTTGTTCATGTATGTACTTATGCACATGGGTCTATAAATAGTAGCTTTTTTTTCAGTTTGGGCTGGGGATACATATATTCACTGTAAGTACTTGATCTTCTCTTCCTTTCACCACATATGGTCACCACCTTTGATATTTTACATTCTTTTTGATATGAAGTCTGATTTTATCAGATATTAACAAGGATATCCATGCTTTCTTTTGGTTCATATTTAAATGGAATAACATTTCTATCTACTTTAGTCTTTTCTGTGTTTTGCTTCAAGTATTGGAAAGAATGTAGTTTTGTCCTGTGTTAGGTGGAACGTGCCCTCAAAGATGACAAAGTCCTAATCCTTCGAATCTGTGAATATGTTACCTCACATAGAAAGGAAACTTGGCAAATGTGAAGAATCGAGGATTTTGAGAAGAGGAGATAATCCTGAATTATCTGGATGGGTGCAAAATAATCACAAGCGTCCTTACAAGTGAAAGGATAAGTCAAGAAAGTCAGAGTCAGAGAAGGAGTTATGACAACAAAAACAGGGATTGAAGTGATAGGAGGCTATTACCTAGGAACGTGGGAAGCCTCTAGAAGCTAGAATGTGCAAGGAAATGGACACTTCCCTAGAGCCTCCAGAAGGAATGCAGTCCTGCTGACACCTTGATTTTAGCCAGTGAGACTCATTTTATATTTCTGACCTCCCAAAGTACAAGATAACAGATTTGTGTTGTTTTAAGCCTCTAAATCTGTGGTAGATTCTCAGAGTAGCAATAGGAAATGAATACAAGTCCTCTTTTAATCCAATCAGAGTGTCTCTGGGTGACTCAGAATTACAGTATCCCAACATTTTGGTTTTTAAAGCTGTATTCACCAATGAAAATAATATTTTAATAGTAGAGCGACAAAAGCCTACGCTCTACTCTGCAATCTTCTGGAAATGCGTGTTGTACCTTATCAATTAAATTGTTTGAAAATTAAAGTTGGATTGAACTTAGATGTGCAAGAGAGGAATCAAACCAAAGGCAATCTGTAAAGCTCACTGCCTATGATGGTTTTATAATCTATAAATAAACATATGAAAAGCTGCAACTTTACCTTGCTCCTTAGACTCTGAATTGTTTTTACTCTTTTAGAAAACCATAGAGTCATAAATTGCCTTTCTCTTTATTTTCTCCCTAAGACTATCTCCTTATTTATTATGGTGCAATTTCCCTACTTCTGGTGAGATGTGTTTGCTAGCTCTGCGAGGCAGGCAGTTTTATAAAGGTATATTGCAAAAGTTTTGATGACACCATTCTATATTCGACTTGCCCTTCCTCCAAGCTTTTCTTATGCACTTCCCTGTCTTACCTAGTTTCTTTGTATGGAACATGATCTTTTGCTTCATCTCATTATACCGGCACTTGGCCATGACCAACGTCATGTTGCTGTCACTGCATGAAGTAGTGCTTGACTTGTAAACAAATATGTAAATTGGTCCTTTCCCCTTAAACACCCTTCCAACTAACTCATTTTAGGACATTGGTCTATCTCTTTTGAGTGCAGAGCGGTAGTGCTGGATCTTCCAAGGCTTTGGGAACACGATGTGCGTGTGCTTTGGATTCTAAAGTCATGAAGAGACAATAATTGCTGTGGAATGAACAAGTTGCTTGAGTCAAAATGCCATGCTTTTCCTCCCTTTTTTCCCATGGGAGTTACTCCTGAAGTGCATGACTTTATCTTATTTCTAATACTATGGCTTTGGGACAGGTTGAACTACAAAAACTATCGTTATGTCCTGGTCTTTGTTTTTGCCTTCAAGGAGATCAACAGGAGCCCCCAGCGGCTCCCCAACGTGTCTCTGGGTTTCCATGTCTACAATTCTTTCCACAGTGATGTCAGCACCATGAGGTGGTCATTGGGTGGGGGCCAGAAGATCCCTAATGACACCTGCCAGGCACAAATCAAGGTTGTGGCTGTCACTGCAGGAACGACACCAGCATTCTCTGCCCAGATTGGGACACTGCTGGAGATCTACAAATACCACAGGTATGAGCATGGTGGGGGGATGGATCTGGAGAGACTGAAGATTTCCTCCTTGGTGAAATTCTGTGGCCACTCAAGTGGAAAAGAAGAAAGTGGGTTTGCATATCTCCCTAATAGGAAAATACCTACCACAGATAGTTCTTGATATGGTGGATTCCTTATTTTGGTGTGTGAAGCTGAGAAGAGATGGAGTAACCAGAGGCTAGCATCACTGGCTAAAGCAGACCACCGTAGCTTCTGGAAATGTGGTTGCACAAATTCTCTGAAAGGAGTGGAAGCTGGATATTCTGAAATAACCACACCTTAGTTATTTATCTTCTAGTTAGTAAAATTTTATATGTAAACATGTACTTAAAACTATTTTACTTGGTCAAAAGACCTGAACAGACATTTCTCCAAAGAAGATATACATATGGCCAACAGACACATGAAAAGATGTTCAAAATCATTAACTATCAGGGAAATGCAAATCAAAACTACAATGAGATATCACCTCACGCCTGTCAGAATGGCTATAATTAACAAGACAGGAAACAACATGTGTTGGAGAGGCTGTGGAGAGAAGGGAACTCTCATACACTGCTGGTGGGAGTGCAAATTGGTGTAGCCACTATGGAAAACAGTATGGAGATTCCTCAAAAATTTAAGGATAGAACTACCATATGATCCAGCTATTCCATTGTTGGATATTTATCCAAAGAACTTGAAAACACCAATACGTAAAGATACATGCACCCCTGTGTTCATTGCAGCTTTATTCACAATAGCCAAGACTTGGAAGCAACCAAAGGGCCCAACAAGGAATGAATGGATAAAGACGATATGGTATATATGCACAATGGAATACTACTCAGCCATAAGAAACAATGAAATCCAGGCATTTGTGACAACATGGATGAACATTGAGGGTATTAAACAAAGTGAAATAAGTCACCGGGAGAAGGTCAAATATCGTATGATTTCACTCATTAAGTAGTAGATAATAACAACAACAAACAAATACATAGAGACAGAGATTGGATTGGTGGTTACCAGAGGGGAAGGGGGAAGGGAGAATGGCGAAAGGGATAATTCGGCACAAGTGTGTGGTGAAGGGTTGTAATTAGTATTTGGGTGGCAAACGTGATGTAATCTATGCAGAAATAAAAGTATAATGATGTACACCAAAAATTTATGCCATGTTATAAACCAATGTTACTGCAATAAACAAAAAAATTTAAAAAATGAAAAAAAATTAAAAAAAAATTTAAACTCTTCAAATGCTTTGCAAATAGTCACAAATTTAATCCTAATAAAAGGCAATGAAAAGGTACAATTATTATGGGAATTTTTAGAGATATAGAAACTAAGATGGACAGAGGTTATGTAAACTTCTCAAGATCGTTAAGCTAGTATTATTAGAGTCAGCATTTGAACCCAGGCAGTCTGGCTTCAAAGCCAAGCTTCCCCTCAATCACTTCTACCATCAGATAATGTTGCTTCATATTCACAGAGTTATTGCCAAGAATTTAAGTTTAGCTACCTGATCATATGAGTTTTGCTGAAATTCTGTTTATTTTGCTTCCAGAGAACTCAATACAGAACCTTTTTTCTCTTTTGATTCAGATCACCTATGGAGATATTGATCCTGTACTGAAAGGTAAGGACTACTTTTCCTCTCTATCAGATGGCTTCCAAAGACATATCTTTAGTCTTCAGAAGGGTCTCGCTGTTGATACATTTCGGCTGGACTTGGGTGGGAAATTTAGTGTCAGTTGATATAAAAAGTGAGCAGTTCCTCTGGGAACTTAGAAGAGAGGAGACTATGAACGGTGTCTGCCTGTGACTAAGATACCTGTGACCAAGAGGATGTACTCTTCAAAAGATTGGAACTTCATGGCCAGAATCATAGGCTGATCAGCCAATATGTTTAGCATGTATGGTGACACAAGTATATTAATAAGTGTGAGCATTGCAGGAAAGTATTATTTAACCACTCAGAAGGTGTGGATCACTACACCACAGTGGGATGCTTCTTTTTTTCCACTTCACCCCTTTTTCATTCTTACCATGGGAGTCTTTCCTTTGCACACCAGAACTTTGAGATATCTGGATTTAAACACTCTCTATGGACAGTTAGCCCCTCTAAATACCCAGAAGACTTTCTCTTTACCAAATTATGGCTTGAAATTTTTAACTGCTCATTTGCAGGAACTAAATGTGGAAAATTTTGGAGTGTCCGCTCAATGCTTCCCTGGATTCTCTGCCAAAGGACAAATTAGACACGACCATGTCTGGATCCAGCTACTACATCTATCATGCTGTGGATGTGGTGGCCTGAGCCCTCCATGAAATGCTTTTGATAAAAGCAGAAGTGGTGTCCATAATGGAATGCAGGTCAGCTCATGTTTCTCACTTAACAGGTAAAATTCCTCCCTTAAATATGATTCCCATTATTGTATTTTAGGATACGAGAGTTATTTCATTTGGGTATAGAATTGTAATAGTGACATTGCGACAGATCAGCGGTGACTTGAACATAATGAATTGCTGTTGTTTCGTACAGGTTGCAAGTAAATCTCTAATGATTGTAGGGGCTATTTAGCAACAGTGTCAACTCTTTTAACTAAAAATAATCAATTAAAAACTTTCACTGTGAGAGGTAAGTTTTTAAGATAAGACTTAATGACAATTCATCCAAGGGAATTTAAAAATTCAGGGATTTTCAAAATCTAGTTCTGGCCCTAGCCTGTGATAACTTAAATGCCACTGGGGAAAGGACAATTTATTTGAACATTCCTGCATTTTTCTAGAAAGGCTACTGATAGTTAAATAAATATTTCTTCTTTGAAATTTAAAATGACTTTTGGAAGCAAGGAGATTGATCCCCTTTTTACAGATGAGAACCCCAATACTTTGAAATATATTTTAATTTCCCCAAGACCTTTTCAATTCTACTTATATGAACCTAGACTTTTATAAATCCAAAACCTATGAATAATGTGTCTTGAAATTCTTGCTCTCAGGTACAAGGAAGTTAATGTGATATTAGATCTAAATACACACATTTATTGTGAATATATATTTATTTATGTATATATAACCTTATATATATTTATGTATTATATAAATATTAGTTATATATTTATATATAAATTATATCAATTATTGTATGAATATTGTTTACTAGGAGCTTTCATCTTTTCTCTCTCATTTAATAAAATATTTTGTTCAAAGTTAGTAAGAAGCAAGCTGTCTTTCTTTGTCTCTTCTTGAGTTCAAGGAAACTCACTAGCACCCCTAAAGCAAACCTCATTGCTCAAGGTGCAGCTCAGGTTTAGCCCTACAGCACTCCCTGGACATGGAATCTTCAGGAATGTTTTAAACAAATCACCATGTTCTCTCTAAGGGCAGACAGGAATGCCTTCTTACTTAAGTATGCAAAATAGTAAACACTCCCCAAATTGAACTTAATCAGAGGATTACTGATATAGAGGGGAAAAAATCTAATTGCTGGGCAACTCAGGAGCCCCACCCGTTCGTATATGAGTTTTCTGTCCTCAATTTCCACCCTCATTTCCTTTCCCAATTATGTCTCCCTTTCAGCTCCACCCATTCCTAAAAAACACCCAATTTAAAAACAGCACTGGAGCTCATGTGTCACTGGCTGAGAAAAGAAACTCTGTGTCACAGCATGAAATTCTGAACTATATCATTCCCAAAGGTCTTGGACTTCAGGTGAAAGTAAGGGAGTTTGTTCCCCAGGATCCACGTGGTCAAGGTTTCATCATACATGAGGAGCTGATAGACTGGGCCCTGGGATTCAAAAAGACTGCAGAAAACTCAATCTTCGATTAATTCTTCATCTACATCACAAGATAGAGACCGTATACGAAAATAATGGTGAAATTATTTAACTCATAACAAAATTCTCATTTATTGATATAATTTTTCTTACTGTCCAAGAGATATTGAAGGTACACTTTTTAAAAAAATAATTTTATTTATTTATTTATTTATTTCCCCCCAAAAGCCCCAGTAGATAGTTGTATGTCATAGCTGCACATCCTTCTAGTTGCTGTACTTGGGACACGGCCTCAGCATGGGCAGAGAAGCTGTGCATCGGTGCTCGCCAGGGATCCAAACCTGGGCCGCCAACAGCGGAGCACGAGCACTTAACCACTAAGCCACGGGGCCAGCCTGAAAGGACACTTTTAATTAAGGAGATATTCCCGAATTTTGAAATGCTTTATATGTTACAGCAGGACAGTGAGGCTACCAATTTAATATGATGAGCTGATAAAAAATTGATGATTTAAATTCCCATTTAAGCTGAAAAAGTGTCAATCTCATTTCTTGCAAATTTATTGCTCTGCATGCATTGTGCCTCGAAGACATAACAGGTGCTGACGACCAAGCCTTTTGATGACTTGTTGATACAATTAAAATTGTCTTTGGCCATTTGCTTTTATTCCAGAAAACAAATTTTATTCTCTTTAACTAGAATCAAAAGAATTGACATTGAGTGTTTTTTTAATATTTCAATATTTAATTAATATTCTTTATATTTCCATCTCTTCATCCCACCTTTATACATTCTTGTAGAAAAATTCACCATCAGAAAAAAAGATTATTTTTGCTCTTCCAGGAACTACATTCTTCCTCACATCAGATTTCCCTTTAAAACTCAGTCTTGTAAGCCATCCCTCAAGATGCTATATTATATCATTCAAGCCTGTCCCTGTTTCCTTGGTGTATAATCTACCTGACATTAAATATATTACTAAATAAATTCAATAATTACATATTGTACTAATCAAACAATTCTCATATAAATGTATTGTATGAATTAAAATATTATTTATTATTAAGGTAAAATCTGCTTATAGTTCAAAAAAGTGATCCAGGAATACCATATTCAGAATCACATTTGGCAATAACAAATATGATTCATGATCAGATGCCCCATTTTCCTTAAAACAAACAAGTGTCCTAGTCACTGAGATGGAAAATCTTTTAAATCAGTATGTATCTTCATGTTGGGAACTCTTTTCTGCAGAATGAACTTGATTTTATTTTGCTTTCCCTGGGTGCATCAATCATGTCAAATCTTAGAGGTGATCTTTAAGATAATTTTTGAGATAATTTAACCAATATTATCGATTATTCAATATTATTAAATAATAAAATATTATCCAATTATATAGTATTGTTCAGTATTATCAATAATTCTCTTCTTTCAAACTCCCCCCTATGGGTGTAGGATGTTCTGTCAGCCAGGATTCAGGAAACTCCCTCAGGAAGAGAGCTACCTGCTGCTTTGACTGTGTATTGTGCCCAGAGAGAGAAATATGTAATCAGACAGGTATGAACTGACAAAATTACATAATTACAATCACTTTCTTTCACCCCTTCTTTGTCTCCAAATAAAGTGTAAAGGGTCTGGGATTAACCAATAGACTCTCATTTCTTCTTTATTTTCTATTATTTCATTCACTCATTCAATACATTCATTTAGGTAATCAATACATCATTTCCATGTTGGGAGTTACCTTGATCTGGCTTCTTTATACTCACATTGTTAGGTTTTGCTGAAGCAGCTCTTCTCAAGGGAATACAGCTCTTAAACTACATGTTGTGTTAGGCAAACACTTAGAGATTCCGTAGCACCATATACTCATCTTGATCACAGAATAACACACATGGAATTATGATGGAAGTAAGTGTGGGTGTCTTTAGGACATGCTTCCTATTCATATCTATACACCCAAGGTGACGAGCACTATGCCTTAAACATAGTAGGTGTGCAAAAACCGGAACTAAAGATTCAATAAATGAATGGATATATTATATTATTATTACTCTAGTAGAAGATATAAACCATGAAGTGAGCATGCAAACTTGATAAGATAAAGGCCCTTCTTTCCAAGAAATCATAGTGAGGTACGTGTGAAAAAAGAATAACATGACAATTTGAAAAGTGCCATAATAAAGGTAGTTAGATGTTAGCAGAGTCAACAAGAGTAGATAGTCTTACTTGGATGAATCAGATAATTCTTCATGGAAAGCTGATGTTTGAGTTGAGTTTTTAAAAACATGTGGGGATTTGTCAGTTCAAGATGAAGAGGGATTCTTGGCAATAGAAGTTTGGACATCAAGAGTTATGCAAGATGAATAAGTTCTGGCGACCTACCACCCAACATGGGCCTATATTTAACAATATTGTACTGTAGACTTGAAAATTTACTAGGAGGGTAGATTTATGTTAAGTGTTCCTACCTCAAAAGAAAAAAAGTATTTTAAAAAAGGAAGTTAAATTAAAAAAATAAAGAGGACAGGAGGAAGCATTTGGAAGTGATGAATACGTTTAAGGACTTGATTGTAGTGATGGTTCCACGGGTGTATATTATCTCCAAACACATTAAGTTGTATACATTAAATATGTACAGCTTTTTGTATGTCAATCATACCTCAATAAAGTGTTTTTAAAATGTTTTTATTTGGCATATTCAGACATTTGGAATAGGACTAATATGGTTGGAATGAGATGATAAAAGACTGAACATGGATGATGATGGAATAGGTAAATAATGAAAACAAAAAAGACCATCATCTTTAAAGTACATTATTCCAGTCTTACCAAACAAAACAGCAAACAACTCACACATACTTATTACCAAAGTTGTCTCTTTACATTGCTAAATGTTCTGTCCAGTAAAATAATGCATGAAATAACATATTACAGAAATAAATAATGGTCTGGTAGAGAGAGCATGTTTACAAATTATGTTTGTTGTTAGAATGCATCTGGCTATAAATTAAAAAGAAAACAAACTAAATGTGTCTTTTAAAAAATATTTATTATATCCCATAAAAAAGACCAGAGTAATTTACTATGATGATTCTTTGTGCCAGAAAAAATAAAAGCACAGTGTTGCATTACAAAGATGGAGAGGGAAATATGTGTCATTCTATTTGTTATTTACTTAATGAATGTTGTCATAAATATCACTTTTCAAAAAAAAAAGTGAAACAATTAAAAAAAAAGGCCAGAAATAGAATGACTCCAGGATTAGAGAAATCAGCAGCTCAAAACTATAATCAAGCACACATGATATTCTCATAATTTGCTCTGTCATCTTTGGTTCTCAGCTTTGTCTACAGGCTGGGCTCCTTATGGTCTCAGAGGCTGAGCTGTTTAAAGTATTATATCATAGCAAGCAAACAGAAAGATGAAAAAGAGTGGGCATCTAGTCTGCCTGAATTTGTAACAGTCACTCAAAAACACATCCTCCCAGTGGGGCCAACTATAATTGATTTAGACTTCTCAACCTCCCCTCAATCACACGGCCTCATGGAAGAAGTTGAATGTCAAAGCACAACTGAGCTGCTGGTAGGAAGGGGACAGATGGGTCATGAATAGGCAACCAGTGGAATCCGCTTCCATGTTTACTTACATAATGCAAAAAATATTTTAAATTACAATGCAAAAATATCTAATCAATTAGTGGGATCTAAAATAATGTAGCAGGCTGGCCCTGTGGTGTAGTGGTTAAAATTCAGCATGTTCCACTTTGGTGGCCCGGGTCCATGGGTTCAAATCCCAGGCATAGACCTACACCACATATCAGCCACGCTGTGGTGGCCACTCGCATACAAAATGGGGAAGACTGGCACAGATGTTAGCTCAAGGCTAGTCCTCCTCAATCAAAACATAAATAAGTAAATGAATAAATAATTAACTAAATAAATAAAAGATGAAAATAATGTATCAATAATAAGGATTTTCCTACATATCAATAGTAAAGTGTTTGATAATGCAGTATTAAAATCTCATTCTCACTCACAAAAACATAAAAATCTAATGCACAAAGTACATTAGTTAGACTGTTCAGCTGAAAGTGATAGAGAACCTCATAGTGGTCTTAAGTCAAGACATTTGTTATTTAGGTTACAAGAATTTCAGAAATAGACAGATGCAAAGGTTTTTTTTTCTATCAACATTTTGATAACAAAGACTCAGTCTCCCTATAACTTTTGCTTGAATATGCTTAGTGTGTTGGATTTTATTTTTACAAGAGTCTGCCACTGCACAGCATCCACATGGGAAAGAACGAGGAAGAGTCAGCTATAGCATCCTATTTGATGCACGTTTTATTTAGTGCAAGAAAGAGACCATACAATCAGATTGTCATTGATTTATGTCCATGGCGCATAACCCACAAGTGAGGTGGAGCACACTGTGGCAAAAATTAGCTTAGATCTGTCACAATTGGCTTAGGTCACTCAAAATTGGGGTTCTAATAGCTAGGTATAATGGAAGAAGTGTACTGAGTAAGTAGTTACTGTATGTTATGCGAAGTATAGTTTTAATTTTGGCTAAAAATGTGTTTGAGAATTGCAAAAGAAAATGAATGAATTTAGCGCCATTAAATTTCCCAAATGGAATGTCTGAATATTACAAAAGTCTGTATCCTTGTCTAAATAATTTTTAGCTTTAACGCAATTCAAACCACATTACCGAAGGAATTTACTTTGAAAGTTAAGAATTTTACTACATTTTTTATGAAACAAAAATCGAGTTAGAAAAATCGAGAAATAAGATTTATATAGAAAAGTGATTCAAAAAGAAAAGCTGTAATTACAGTAATTGCATTGTTCTAATATTATTTGCAGAAATAGGAACAAGAAAAGAATGCCCACTTTCAACAATAAGAATGGCTGCTTCATGCTCCGAGGTCAGAGTTAAGTAGTTGTGGCAGGCCCACAAAGCCTAAAATATTTGTTCTCTGTCACTTTACAGGAAAAGTTTGACAAATACAAATTCATAGCCCTGGGCACAGCCCTTGAATGATGGCTGATGGGCATGCCTGCATATGTGTTGCAGCTGTCTCATCCTCAGCTGAGATGACTTGTTTCCATGTGTTCTTCTTGCCTCACAGTGCTCCCCAGAGCGATTGAGATCTAGGTGAGCACAGTGGTAAAGCACTTGATGTCCCTGATGCCCTGCCTTCCTTTCCCTGCCTCACTTTCCCAGTACCTCACTGGTGTGTTGCAAAGTCCCCACCACCTAAAATATTCGCCCCTAAACCCTCAAGTTTATGGACACATCCAACTAACACAGGACCCAAACTTGGAACTTTTGGAGGTGGATTATCACTTACTTGAAGCTAAAAGCATTCTGACATAGGACGGGACTGTTTAATGTGAATATTATTAACGTAAGTGTCTGCAACATTGTGTCTCACAACCAAATAAGGTGTGGGCTGTGGGCCCTATAATGCCAATGAGACTTTTGTTTTTTGTCTTCGGAATATGGAAGAGTGGCTGACTGAAACACCAAGACTTTCCTTTCCTTTTCAAATAGAGATCAATGTATAGGGCGTCCAGGAAGCCAGTATGCAAACAATGAGAGAAATCGCACTTGCAGAAACTTGTGACATTTCTGGCATTTGAAGATTCTTTAGGGAAGACTCTGGCTTGCACAGCTCCTTGCTTCTCTGTTGTCATAACAGTGGTCCCTGGGGTCTTTGTGAAGCACTGAGACACTCCTGTAAGCAAGAATTGGACTCTCAGCTACATCCTACTCTTCTCCCTCACCCTCTGCTTCCTCTGCTCCTTACTCTTCATTGGCTGACCCAACACAGCCACCTACATTATTCAACAAATCACATTTAGAGTTGTTTTCACTGTGGCTGTTTCCACTGTCTTGGCAAAAACTATTACTGTGGTTGTGGCTTTCAAGGTCACTGCACCAGGGAGAAGGATGTGGCAGTGGTTGGTGTCAGGGGCACCTAACTTCATCATTCACATCTGCTCCTTTATCCAGCTGAGTCTCTGTGGGATCTGGCTGGGAACCTCTCCTCCCTTCATTGACACAGATGCACACTCTGAACACGGCCACATCATCATCATGTGCAACAAGGGCTCAGTCACTACCTTCTACTGTGTCCTGGGATACCTGGGTTCCTTGGCCCTATGCAGCTTCACTGTGGCTTTCCTGGCCCGGAACCTCCCTGGCACCTTTAATGAAGCCAAGTTCCTGACGTTCAGCATGCTGGTGTTCTGCAGTGTCTGGGTCACCTTCCTGCCCATTAACACAGCACCAAGGGCAAGGTCATGGTGGCCGTGGAAGTCTGCTCCATCTTGGCCTCCAATGTGGGTCTATTAGGCTGCATCTTTGCTCCCAAGTGCTACGTTATTTTCCTAAGGCCAGTGAGAAACACATCAAAAGTGTTAAGGAATAAAACACACTCAGGGAAAAAATAATCGAAATGTAAGTTATTTTCATAGGTCACAAGAACTTGCATAAACTTGAAAAATAAACTACTATATTTTTCCAGACTCAATTTCAGTACCAACTAAACTTACCTTACATCTCCACTTAATTTTTTGCTTTATGTTTCTTTTGACTTTGTACAATTTTCCTTGGGCATTCAAATGAACAAATACACAAACATTCATACTAATTTTCCTCTAAAATTATGTGTGAGAGATTGCAAAAATGGCCACACATCAGTCCTTTCCCTCTGTCAGTTTGGTTATAGCATCCCACGTTGACTCTGGGTAGACTTGGCATTGTAACTTGCTTTGACCAATGGGATATTACCAAATGACATGAGCAAAGGCTTGAAAAACACTTGTTCATTGTTGCTACTTGTCCTCCTCTGGCTGCCCTTGGGAAGCCTGAGGCCATCAATATGTGAATGAGTCTAGACAGACTCCACATCTCCATCACTCTACGTGGCTTCAAGTCAACAATCAGATGTGTGAGTAAAACTGTCCTAGACCAGCCAATCCCAGCTGAGCCACCAATAGGTCAAGATCAAAATAACTTCCCAGTTAACCCACAGAATCTTGGGAAAAAATAAACTATTCTTATTTGAAGTCACCAAATTTTAGGATGGTTTGTTACACATCAGATGCTAACTGATGTAGCATAATATGCTACCATTTAAATATGTCCTCTCATTATTTGTGTAATTATCACAGATTTCTATTTCTTTATCCAATATCGTAGACTGGAATATTCTTCTCTAGATTAAGTCTCTGAAAGAAAATCAGAGACCATATCACTTTCCATTTTACTTTTTCTCCTTCCTCTTTTCAACCAGACATCTTTAAGCATATATATTAAGAATATCTTCACTAACTTTAAGATTATGGATATTCTTCTATATTCTCATCCACCATTGTTATACGTGGGGATTTTACTTTTAATTTTAGCTCTATAATCCATTTGGAATGATTTACTTGTGAATAATGTTAGTTGATGGTCCAGTGTTTTATTTTACAAATGGATATCTTTTAGTCTGTAAAACAAACACTGCATCATTTTAAAGGTTGATTTGAAGTATATGGAATCTGAATAATGTTTGGAAAACTATCTTTGAAACACTGTTCTCAGTCACAAGTATAGTATATCTCTCCATTTAATCTGAGCTTTTACATGCTTTGTATCTCTTTATAATCTTCTTCATATAACTAATGTGTAGTTCCAATTATTTTAACTACTCATCTTAAATAATTCATTGCTCTTAGGAATGGAATAATTACTTACATGTTTAAACTAATTCTTACTTATATAACAGTATTTTTGATGTTTCATATAGAAATCTAGCTTCCTTTCACATTACTGCACTTATTTATCAGTTCTAAACTTTATGTTATGTCCCACTAAAATAATAGATTTTCTCTTCTTCTCTAATATTATTTACCTCTTATTCTGTTGATTCTCGTTTTTTCATGACTGGGCTCTCCACTATCACACTGAATCACAATAGTGTTTGCCAGGAGCATTTTCCTCTTCTTAAGTGTAGCGTAAACATCAGATAAATTCCTTGTCAGGGCAGAGCAGGCATCTAAGAGAGAGAAAGTAAAAACGTGAAGGGGAAACATTTCAAGCTGGAAATCAACAGACTTGCTTCTCTTGGCTGTTTGGAGCTGGAGATGTTATGCAATGTGGCCAGCTGAGAATCAGAGGATCTCTCTCTAGTCCCAGGAATTAGTCTTGGTCAAATCTCTCAACCTCTTTAGACCTCATTTTCTTCACCTGTAACATGAAGAGTTGGATGAGTCTTTTTGAGTTCTGAAATCCAGTGACTCCAAGATACCCTTCACCCAGATGCACTTGACAAAGACCAGAGAGAATTTTTAGTTGTCTTCTTCTGCATCAACATTATTATCCATATCACCCCTTAAAGACATATCAAATGTCTACTTTTGCATGACACTGATAAAACAGGTTCCATACCAAATCGCTGTTCATTGGGATAACAAATCTATAGTTAATTGTTTAGAGGTAAGCATAGAGATGGGCCCTGCTGGAACCAGCAATCAATGGGCCAAAAAGTCTTGCTTTATTTTACAGCGAGGCTGTGGAAACATTCCCTAATACACCAGAATTCTTCTGTACTTAGAAAGTATGAAATAAATGGGAGCCTTGAATCCATGGTTACGAGCTAATAAGGATATGATTTTTAAAATTATGCTAATGATGTCATTTGCCTGCTATGAGGCTGTTCTCTGGTGACTAAAGAGCAGATGTATTCAAGGCCTCTTTCATTTCTTTAATAAATATTTACTCAGCGCCTGCCACTTGCTGCAAGATAGCAGCGATCTACCCTAAGAGCATTTATATTCTAGTAGGGTGTCACAGACCATAAACAAAAAGAGAATTTTGAGGTGATCAATAAAGTTACATATACGTCAGACTTTTTTCATTCTGGACTATTATTCACCCTTTCCCTTCTTTTACTGTTTCCCAGAACTCTAAGCATGGACTTGAACAACCAGAAATCATGGGTCTCAAGTTTCTTCTCGCAACACCCCTGTTTCAAAGACATAGTGTTGATCATCTGAGAGTATGTCTCATTAAGACTAAGTTCCTAGGAATCAGCATTATTTCATCACTTTCTTGAGAGGACGGATGATATTATGAAGGGAAAACAAAATATCATATGGTATTTATACACGAAATGATGTTTCCACTCTAATTGTTTTATATAATGTGGTGTGATTTGGGGCAAGTCAGTTACTCCTTCCGAGACAGTGGTAATAATACCCTGAAAGGCATTCTATAGAGATTAAATGAAACAAAGTATGAGAAACTGCTTTGTAAATTGCAAAGCAATCTATTTCATCTTATTTATTGTAATAACATTTTAATTTATCCAATCCTTTTTGACTCTACACAACCTGCCTAGACTGAGTTTTATCATTTATTCAACAATAATAATAGGTCAAAATGGTTGACTATTAGAAATTTCATATGGTTCAACTTAATTAATAGGCCATCACAATATTTAATTTGGTTATAATTACAGTTAAATTTTTCATGTTGCCTTACCATGTGCCAGGCACATTCTAGGCATCTGACATGTATTCACTCATTTAATCCTCACATCAAAGCTATGACGACAATACTATTAACCTCTATTGTATGGATGAGGAATATTAGAGGTTATATAATTGTCCAAGGTCACACAGCTGGTACCCAGGCAGTCCACCTCCAAAATCTCATTTAGAGATCCACTAGAGGTCGTGGCGCCTACATCGTAAAAGGTTCACCCTGGTATGTCTTTGGCCAATAGACCAGAGGGTACTAAGGAAGAAAGCACATGGCTACTGAAATGATCCAGGCAAGCAATTCTGAATACAGGATTTCCTTCCTTTTTAAGGCTGAATAATATTCCATTGTATAGAGGCCCCAGATTTTCTTCATCCTTTCACCCACGGATTCACAATTAGGTAGTTTCCATCTCTGGCTATTGTGAATAATATTGCAGTGCATTTTGTCAAACGATTCCCTGGCACTTAGGGAGTTTGAAAAAATTCTTCTTATACACATTAGTTACTGTAATGAACTACCTTTCTAAATGTCTAAAGTTTAAATATTTGTCATTCTACAGAAATACCTTGCCTAATCATGATTTGTGTTGTTATCAGTTCATGAATGATCTAAGATTTTTGTACAAAATTTGTTATAATGGCTTTTTTTTTTCATGTATTCAGGAAGGGGGCATAATATGGGTATTCCCTGATTCTTGATTTTTAGTAAAGTTTTCTAGTAAGCCTTTAGGATAGGAAGTATCTTCCTAGATGTGAGGCAGAGAGCAGAAAAATAATAAAAATGATAGTTATATTTAATAATATCAAAAGGATATAAAACTGTCACTTTGCTAAATTGTTTGTACACACCCTTTGCTTATTTGTAAGAATGGCACATATCATTTTACTAATGAAAAGAAAATTCAATAAACAATTTTAACATAAAACAATATCTATTGAGAACTTATATGAAAATTTTAGCAATATGCTGTCACCAATTTCCTCATCTGCAAAATGGAGATAGATAATACCATCTTCCTTATGGGTTGCTGTGAAAATACTCAAGAGTAATGTACGTAAAATGCTTATCACCATGTCGGTGGGCAAGTGATGCCCCATTCATTTTTCCACCGGGATGATGACAGCTTTTTTTACGCTTGACGTCTGTAGTTTTCAAAATATGTTCTACTGTTGTAAAGTGAATCCTTTATGCAAACTCTTTGTAGAGTTAGATGATCCCTTTGGAATACAAATTCAGGCTCCCGTGTGTGTGTGTGTGTATGTGTGTCTATACGCACATCTCTCAAATAATACTTCAAGCCTTATAATGAAAAGCTACCTTCCCCACTCTTGACTCTGGTTCCAAAAACAACTTCTTTAATTTTCTGGTTGAAAATCTATATTTCTAAATTAGCTACTCATACAGCATTTTCATTTTTCAGCTTTTGACTATTTATACTTTCTTTCTTCTCTGAAACAATCAGCATGAAGAGTTCTTACATATGTGAAAAACATAATTCCCCTTGCCCAATATAACTATTTAATGAATTAGGATAAATCAAAATTCAATGTCTACTGTTTTATAAGTGTTTACCATTTTATAGCATATGAATCTTATCCAGAGATGTGCTACGTCAGATATTATGAATACATTTTCTTTCTCACTTTTTCCTTTGACCTTTTAAATGGGAAAATTCTCTTGTTTCTTTGTTGTCGCCCTTTGGATTCATCACTGGTTCATCTCCTTCCACCGGAAATTTAAATCTCTTTCCAGTAACTTCTGACGCATGAGACAATTCATGGGCTTCAGGTTTTGCTTGGGGACATCCCTCTTGGGCTTCAACATATACACAGGCCCACATATACACAGTATGTCTGGAAGGATAGAGGAGAAAAGGATGTTTATCTCTGTGCAAAAGGACTGGGAGACAGTGGTAGAGGGAGAATATTTTACTGACTTTGCACCACTCTTTCAAGTTTTCCTATACGTGTATCTACGACGTAGTGGCCTACCTCCCCCCAGATTTTTAAAATTAAAATAGCGTTATATCCTGATCTACTGGCTTGGAACAGCAAGTTGTAGAGAAATGTGAATATATGATCCAATTTTTAAACGAAATTAAGAAAAGCAAACCCGCACAAAAAATTTATAATTTTAAATATGGGCACATCATTCTATGAGTCTGTGTAAAGGTGGGGAAAGGAATGAAGAAAAGCTGTTCAACATCCAGCTACCTGTACAGTCTAGGGGTCCAGGGAAAGCCGCGCCTGAAGCCCTGCCCCTGGAGCTCATTTCCTCCCCTTGTGAAGTAGGCCTGACTTATTCCAGCCCCACCCCCGCCTCTTCCCGCCCCTGGAACTGGTCTCCGCCCACAACCTTCGGGCCTGGCTCCGCCCACAGCCTGGTCTCCGCCCACACTCTTGTCCCCACCCACAGCCCCGCCACTAGAGCTGGTCCCTGTCCCTGGTGCTGACCCAGCCCGTGACCCGGCCTCTAACTCACTCTAGAAACTAGACACCTCCCCTGATTCTGGGGTGCGTGGCCCCGCCCCGCCCCGCACGCCGCCTCAACCCGGAGCCCCCAAACGTCCGTCCTCCCCGAACTTCCGTCCTCCTCGAATGCCCGCCCGAGACCGGAAGCGGAAGCGCGGCGCCGTGGATCGAGCAGGGGGCTTCACATTGTGTTCTGTCTTCTAGGCGCCGATCGGATTCTCGTGGACGTTCGGTCTCAGGGGCGGGCCTCGGTGAGCGGCGGGCGGTCCTGGCTCGGGTAGGGGTCCAGGGAGGGGCCTGGGCTGCAGGCAGCCCCGTCAGGGCACAGCGTCCCTCCGTCCCCTCACAGCCCCGTTTCCCCCGGGCTGTTTGCTCAGGGCCCCCGAAGCTGCTGTTCCTCCAGGCTCTGGGCGCCGCCGTCCTCTCCTCAGAGTCCCCGTCACTGTCCTCCATGTGATTTTGTCCCCAGGGGGCTTATCCCCGTCTGCAGGCGGTGTTTGGGTTGTTACAAATGGGGGCGCTCCTGGCGTCTAGAGGGGGAGGCAGGAATGCTGCTCAGCATACTCCAGGGCCCAGGACAGCCCGACAGACATTTATCCAGCCCCAAATGTCAGTGGTCCTGAGGTTGAGAGACCTGCTCCAGGGCCTGAAAATCTCCCGAGCCCTGAATGAAGTGTGGAAATTGTTGACAAGTCAGCGAGTCACTAAAGGGTCCCTAAATGACAAGCTTGTTTAAAGGGTCCAGAGTCACCAAAAAGTCTCTGTCCAGCCAAGTGAGTTGAGCGACTCAAGTGCACACAGCACGAAGCTGCTTTCTCCCATCTCGGGGAGCAGGTGGCTGGATAGGAATCGGGAAAATCCAGTCACAGCCTACAGTTACAGTTAAATCAGTAAATACAAAAAAAAAATAAGAGTGAATGGGGTGGCCTTTCCATCCAACACCCTATAAAAGGCCTCAAAAGCTTGTTTGCGCTTTTTTTCCCCCCTCAGACACGAAAAGCATCCGTGGAGCTCAAGTTTGAGGTGAAACCGGGCTCAGGGTCCACCTGTCCTCGCTGATCCATGGATTTCTGTGTGACCAGGTGAGTACCCTGTGGACTTGGTACCCAGAGGTTCCGGCAGCCTCCGCTGTGCGGAAGACCTGTCACTGGAGTTTCCTGGGCTCGGGTTGTCACCACATGGACTCACTGAGAGTGAGGGTATCTTGAGAAAAATTATTGATGTTTGATGGATTATATTCAAGAGAAAGATGGTAAGCTGTGTGTGGTTCTGTGTGGTAAATATTTCAGTAAGTACAGTTATATGCAAATTAGAACATATGAAAGAAACGTAAATAACTGCAAATGTGGATTATAGTAGAAAATATAGATTTACTTGCATTGCATAATACTCAAAAGTCAGGATTTATATATATTATAAATATAGAAAAGTTTTGCATGTGTATGTAGTGTTAGAAGACATCCCATTAAATATTACCAGGGATACTCAGCAACATTCCTTAGAACCATTCAATTTGACTTCTAAAGTCCTATAAATCCTCCACAAAAATTTGAAATAGAGGAGCATTAAGGGAAAAAGATGATTTGAACTTCTTTATATTAATAACAAATTTAAAAGTGAATTTGCCAGTAGCCAGATTTATTTTGAGCATTTTTTTCTTTATGACATTTCAAATCATTTAGAGGACTACTAAGCAAAACTGTAGATTGAAGTCAAGGGCAATAGTCTCCAAAAGACTGGCCTCACCACCTTGCCTTCTAAAGGGAATTAACTTTGTTTCTTGAAATTTTTCTAAAATAACGGTCTGGTGATTCACGTTGCAGAGAATCTTGTTAAGTAATTTTGCATTTAGTTGTTGGCTTCTACTAATTGTGTGTGTGTGTGCCTTTTTCATTCTAACTTTCTTGTGACATTCTTGAGGGGAATGTGTGCTTGGATGCAATAGATAGTCTCTGAGTGTATAATTTATGGTGACCAACCATCCTCGTTTATTCAGGACAGAGGGGTTTTCCAGGACACAGGACGTTTAGTGTTCAAACCAGGGCAGTCCTAGACAAACCGGGATGGTTCCTCATCTCATGAGCCAGGCCCTGGGCCACATGCATGGGGACCTGCAGAACCAGAGAGAAGTTGTCCCACCTCCATGGAATTTATATTGTATTTGGGAATTTGGATTTTAGACAGTTAATGATGAGAGTTATGTGGGAGTTTGTCACAAGGGGAATCAACCTGAGGGGCCAGGGAAGTCCTCTTGAGAAGGACTGATATTTAGCTTGAGAGCTAGAGTTGGGACTGGATTTAGCTAGTTGGAGGGTTAGACTGGATGAGGGTGTGGGAGTGTGTTCAAGAGAGCGTTTCAGACAGAGGGACCCGCATGAGGAAACCCCTGAGGCAGAGAGCCTGGTGTGTCCATGAACTGAGAAGAGGCATGGCTGAGCTGAGTCAACACAGGGGGAGGGGTGTGAGCCACACCGGCGAGGGGGGACAAGCTGGACCAGATCAGGGGTGACTTGGGACTCTGTTCTAAGACCAGTGGGAAGACTCTGGAGAGATGCAAGTAGAAGGATGATGTAATTAGCGTTTGGTCTAAGCACGGGGGATAAAATGGACTTCATGGTTAAGAATGAAGACTTAAGAGGCAAGATGGGAGGTGCTGGGAATAAGATTAGGAATAAGATGATTGTTCCCTACGCCTGGCTGATGGCTGTGGAGTAGGAAAGAAGTAGAAAGAAAAGACCTTGGAGTGTAGAACCCAGAGAACGTAACGGTACTTTCTTGCCTGCATGTGTCAGATGGCACAGGGCACTGACTGTGCTCCTTGCTGCTGTCCGTGCAGACCTGCAGGTGTCCCCTCGCCCAGGTCTGTGTGTTCACCCCTCTTTGAAACTCACATGCCCCCCTCCACATCCTAAAGGAAGTCAGGCCTTACTTGTGAGGGGGTTGTCTCACACAGGAGACACCTAGGAGAGCCCCTGCAGACATCAGAGCAGCCCCTTCAGCATCTCCCTCAGCCTCCTCCCTTCCCCTCTCTCGCCTTCCACACCCAGAAGGACCCCTGCCCAGTATTCCACATCCCCATCTTCTTACTCCCCAAGGCTTGAGAAGGGTGGGGCAGCCACTGGGGTGGACATCATCTGCACCTTCCACTCTGACACGCGCAGGTCCGGGGCTGGACAGAGAGTGACTCTACTGGGAGTTGAGCCATGAGACCCAGGGCTTCTCCCACCTGGGTTCCTTCACCCTGGACGGGGACAGCCTCTACGTCACTGGTGAGGGGCTGTGCTACAGCCATGCTGTCTCTCCCAGTTGGAGTTCTGTGTTGCCTCCTTTGCTCTAAAGTGAGCTATGATCCATCACTCTCTCCTCCCTGTCTGGTTTCAGTCTTGTCATCACTGTGTGATCACTGGGTCCACCCACCTTCCATCTCGTTGTCTCCCCCCTGAACACCCCTCCCCTCTTCCCCTCTGCTTTCCCCTCTGCTTTTCCCACAAAGGTCCCTACATCCTCCCTCTCCCTTAATTCTTTATGTTCACCCCAACTCTTGCTCAGCTCCTCTCGCCTTCTCTCCACAGTTTACACCTATGGAGCCGTGGCCCCGACTACCAACAGTGAGTATTCCTGGCCCTGATCTCCTGGGACCCGTCCGCATTTGGGGTTGAGGAGCACATGTTCTCCTACACCTGCTGTTCTTGGTGAGGGAAGGACTTGGAAGGGCCCTAATTCATCCCTTCTCTCCCTCCCGGGTTCTGGTGGAGAGTTCCAGCCAGAGTGAGAAAGCCTTAGACAGAGACATGTTCTCTACCACATTCTGACCCCATGTGATTTTCACTTTAATTCTGCTAAAGTGCCGCCCTTGGTCCTCCTTTTCCACGTATCCCATCCGTCTGTCCAGTTTTCTGCCCATCCATCTGTCTCTCCTCCCAGTTCAGTCTCTCTTGTTCACCTATCTCTCTCTCGGGCTCCTCTCATCTACAGGCTTTCTCATCTCTCTACTCACACAGTCACCCGTCCCCTCACTCTCATTTATGCTTCATCTGTGAATGGTGGTAATGGGACAGCCACTGCTGGAGCCCGGGTGAGCCTGGGGGCTCCTCCCACTCTATCCCTCCCTGAAGACAGCCCTCGCCACAGTTCCCGAGGGGGCCACCACGTCCCTGCATACTTGATCATCACCTGTGCCACGAGAAGACACCACAGGTATCTTGGGGCCCCTTTTCCTTCCCAAGAGAAGCTCTCTGGCCCCACTCCTCCACCAGCCAGTTGTGATCCAGGAGCTGGGAAGCCAGGGTATGAAATTCTGGTTTTAGGGCAATCATTCTGATCACAAAGATTATACCAACGATTTAGTCTAAGGCCAGCCCTCAGAGAGCCCCTAGTCTTGTGAAATTAACACACCATTATAATACAATGTGGGATGTTTCGGGGAGAGGCACCTGGCATAATTTGGAGGGGAAGAGCTTGCTAGAGAAAGTTTCACCAGAATGGAGTCTTTAAGAATGTGTAGGAGGGACCCTGGCAAATAGAGGATGAAGGGATTTCCTGGCAGAGTGGATTCTATGAGCAAATTCTCCGGCCAGAAACAACATGCCATAAGGGGAGAATTGAAACGAATTTGGTTTGCATGAAGCATGAAGTTTAACCCTCAGTAGATGGATAAAATGAGACAGAAAGGTCAGCAGGAGCCAGATTGAGTAGAGCCTTGAGTGCCAGGTCAAGAAGGTTGAACTAAATTCTGAAAGCCAGAGGGAGCCATGGGTGGTACTAGAGCAGTGGTGCCCTTAGTGAGGTATTCATTTCAGAAAGATTCTTCTAGTAGTCCATGTAGAACATCCTTTAGATAGAGCATGCAGTGAGCCTGCTGGGGTGTTGGCCCGGGTGAAGGAAGTTAAGACCTGAGCTGGGACAAGGATGGAGTGTATGTGAGGACCAGTGTGCAACTGGAATTGGTGTTACTGGGAGGAAGGAGGTGCTGAGCAGATATGCTGGTTCTGAATTGGGTGACCACATGGGTGGGTGCTGGTGCCACTGGGACAGAAGACGACAGATTATAATGAGTGCAAGACTCTGATCTGGTCTCAGTCCAGCTCTCAGTGATGGCCATCGCTCTCCCTCTCATCTTGCAGCTTTGGGGCACAACCTGAAGACCCTCACAGTCAACGTCACCATCTCCGCCCTCCGTTATTCATCAGAAAGGAGCAACAGCTCAGCCACGTTCAACTCCACTGAGAGGGTCCTGCAGAGCCTGATGAGACCCTGGTCCCAGCAGCTCCTGGTGGGTTAAATCCAACCCAGCCCCTCCCCCAACCCCTGTCCCTCCTGCTCCTCCTCCTCCTCCTTCCTCCCCAGCTGGATCCTTGTTCAAGAACAGCAGTCTGGGACCATTCTACTCGAGTTTCAGACTGGTCTCCCTCAGGTGAGACCTTCCCCTGAGCATTTGCCCCTTATGACCACTTTTGTGACCACCCCTCCTTGTCTCCCCACTGTCCTCCCATTTCCTCCTTCCAGTTCGGGACCCCACCCCAAGAGGTTTCAGGACCTCTCTCTAGAGTCCCCACATCCCTCTCTCCCCAGGCCTGAGAAGGATGGGCAGCCACCAGTGTGACATCGTCTGCACCCACCACCCTGATCCCGTGCGCCACCATGCCTCTGTTCTGGGAGCGGAGAGTCTCCACCTGTCTGCTCTTCCTCTCGGTGGCTTCAGGCTCTGCAGCCCAGAGTTTATCCATCCAGAGAGAGCACCAGCTACATTTCTGCATCATCATCGGGAACCTCAGCAACCTGGAGCCCACATCCTCGGAGTACACCGCCCTGCTGAGAGACACCCAGGACCAGGTGGGGTCTGCCCTCTCCCGTGTCTCCTTGCTCTGAGGGCAGCGTCATTCCTCCGCCTGACTTACATCTGTTATGTGATTGTTTCAACCCTTCATTTTCCCTGCGTGTCTGGGTTCTCTCAGTGTCCAGAGGTGATGTTCTACCTGCCTTCCCCATTTCTCACATGGGTAAACTGAAGCTCATAAATGGTAGTATTGTGCCTAAGGTCACACAGTGTGTTAGGGGCAGAGTCAGGATTTGAAGTCAGGTCTCCCTTGCCCAAAGGTCTGTGATGTTTCACTGGCTCCAGTGGCCCCCTGCATCCCGAGGAGACCTCCATCTCACCCACTCTCCCTCGCGTTTGTTCTAGGTCACCAAGCTCTACAGAGGCAGCCAGCTGTGAGACATATTCAACTTCTGCCTGGTCACCGACTTGATGTAGGTTGAGGAGATTGGAAGCATTGGCTGAGCTAGTGGCTGATGACTCTGAGCTCAAGTGACACATCCTTGATCTGGAAGTTACTGACATGGTGCCCATTCTGCCCCACATCCCTGTCAGCTAATCCTACCATCTCCTTCCATAGGTTTTCAGGAGATGAGAAAAGCATTAACATTTGGGGCCACCAACCTCCAGCATCCTCCTCCTCCTCCTCTTCTGGAGACTTTCAACAAATATCAGCAGTCTAACTGTGCTCTCCAGTAGTGGAGCCATTAAGCACATGGGGCAATTTAAATTTTTTATACACCTATTGAGATACGGTTCACATATTGTGTGTGGGGAGGAGTGTATTTTTTAGGTTTTTCTATATACAATATCTTCTCATCTGCAAAACAAATAGTTTGACCTCTTCCCTTCCAATCTGGGTTTCTTTTATTCCTTTTTCTTGCCTAATTGCCCTCATTAGAACCTCTAGTACCTGTGATTAACGAGATAAGGGAAGACATCATTGTCTTGTCCCTGGTCTTAGGGGGAAATTTTCAGTCTTTCACCATTGAATATGGTGTTAGCTGTGGGTTTTTCACCGATGCTGTTTATAGGTTGAGAAAGTTTTTTTCTATTCCTAATTTGTTGAGTGTTTCCTTTTTTAGATATGAAGGGCATTGTATTTTGTCAAATTCTTTTCTGTATATGTGGTTGAGATTGCGTGGTATTGGCCCTTATTCTATTAATATGGTGTATTACATAATCAAGTTTTCAGATATTAAGCCAATCCTTCAACTAGAGGTGAGAGATTAAGATGTTCTCAAGTCTTTCCTGGGCATGCCATAGCCCTGAGCCCTTGTGGCCTTCTAGATGCCCGCAAATACACTGCCACTTTTCAAAGGCCCCTGTGGACATCACATTCCCCCAATTTTTCTTCTAAGTTTTTGGCTCACCTCTTGCCTGCCTCAGCTGGTATCACTCCCTCAGGCAACTACAATAGAAAACAATTAGCCCTGATTGTTTTTAGCAAGTGCCCTGGGGTCGGACTTTCCTCCCTGGGCAAGCTCTGAGTTAAGTAACGACAATCCCTGAACATGGGGCTTTTTCAGGGAGCTGCCAGGCAGGTCAGCTAGTGACAGTTCGGTGGGGATGCCTCTTTTGAGAACTCCAAACCCATTATGGCTGCTGGGCTGCTGGATGTCTCAGCCACTATAGTTCTGAGAATGATGGTTTTCAAAGTTATAGAGGATATTGTGAGAGCAGGCTGGGAATAGTGCAAGTTATTGTGCCACAAAGTTGGCTCCCTTTATCAAGATTCCACCATGTTTCTTCACTCAACCCTCCTCAGAATCTTACAAGCCGTTGATTAATTTATAGACTTCTGAAAAGTTGATTTTGACCATTTTTACCAGTGTTCTCATTGTTTTTATGCATTTGCAGAAGTCGTTACTCCAAAGTTTCAGAAATGTTCTCCCTGTGGTTATTTATTTATAAATTAATTACTTTAAATGAAATTATATGAGAAATTGAGTTCCTGACTTACACACATTAGCCACATTTTAAGTGCTTGATAACATCATGGGGCTAATAATGAGTGTATTTGGGAGTGCAGACAAATGTTTACATTATTGCAGAAAGTTCTCTTGGACAGGACCCTGAAGCAGGGAATCTAGAATCAGGGTAGAATTCCAGACACCCTTGTTCATCCCTTGTGCCCTTCCAGGTCTGTCCCCCACAGTAACCACACTGGAGTGGACTCCCTGTGTGCCTTGCCGCCTCGGCACAGAGACTGGACAGAGTTGCCATCTATGAGGAAATCCTGCGGCTGACCCAGAATGGTAACCAGCTGCAGAACTTGACCCTGGATAGGAAGAGTGTCCTTGGGGATGATAAGGCTCCCTGGTCATTGGGAAAGAAAGTGAGGCCTTTCCTGGGACTCTGGATGCCTGGGGCTGAGAGAGCATTGAACTTTCTCAGGCTGGCAGGAGGTGGCTTAGTCCCCTAGTCTTTACCCACCATTGAGAGAGAGAAAAGGAAACCAGTGTAATATAGGAGGCCCTCACCTTCTCCTAGACAGGTCTGTGACCTAAAGCTAGTCACCTCCCCTCTCTGGACTTTTGTTTCCTTATCTCTGCACTGACAGCAACTGGGCCAGATGGTCAGTTGGGGCCTCCAGCTGTGTGTGAAGCAGACTTACAGGTTTAGGAGTGGATGTAGTTTCTGATCCACAGGCTATAGTTTGCCAAGTCCTGCTGTAGATGAGCACCAATGCGCTAGAACTTTCTGCAGTGGTGGAATGTTCTATATCTGTGCTGTCCAGTGCACAGCTGCATGTGGCTGTTGAGTACTTGAAGGATGGTGTTGTGACTGGTCTTTATTGTTACTGATTTTTAATGTTACTGAGGTACTAGAATTTTTATTTTATTTAACTAAAATTAATTTTAATTCAAAAAGAGACTTGTTGCTGCTCCATATCAGACAGCATACCTCTAAGAGGTTGTCTGGGTAGAGGTACAAGTAGGGGGACCTGCACCCCTCCCCCCATGCCCACTGGGTGCTGTGTGTCCTACCCTCCTGGAGGTTATGTTGTAGCGGGCAATAACAAGAATAGAGAATTGAAACTTATCAATTATTTGATGTGAACAAACTCATACTTGCAGGCGGAAATCAGAGAAGACTTCCTGCAGGAACTTACATTGTAGGTTAATCCTAGAAAATGAATATTAAGCAAATAGATAAAGGACAAGGGGATGATGTGTTTCTAGGCATGGAAGAATACTTTTGAGTTGGATTTTACAAATTTAGAGATATCCCATAGGCTTACCAACTGTGATGACCCATTTTGCTCCCGGCTGTCATAAGAAAGTCCAGCCCAAATTCAGTTCTCTGTGCCCAGAGGTATGAATTTGGTTTAATTTATTACACTTTTGTTCTGTGATAATTGTCTTGGATTTTTAGCAAAGTGTGCTCACTTTTTAGAGATGGAAACTAAAATGGGGTGAAACATCATGATGTCTACTTGACTTTAATATTTCATTGAAAACATGGGATGAATCAGGGGTGGCAAGTGTTAATAATTTATATGTTGATGCAATATTGTTTTAATTAGATGGAATATACATTGTTAAATTTAGATGATGGATGTTTATGAGACTGTTCCCTTTATTTTTCTGTGTCTAAAAAGTTTTATTAAAAAGAGTGAAACACACTCACATGCATTCTCCATTTCATTCACTTCCAGAATATTCTCCCAACAGAGATTATGCCTTGACTGAGAAGCCTCGTAAACCTGCAGGAAGCCTCAGCCCATGGTAGGGGGAGTGTATCTTGATGCTGTGCCTCATCAAAGAGAACCATGCGCACAGGGTCTTGGATGATGAGGAAAGTTGGCCAACCCTTGTCAAGGACGGTTGAGGCACAGTGGGGTCACCAGGAGCCCTGGGGCGATGACAGGACGTGGCTCACCCCACCACATGTCTCCCCAGACCTCCCTTTCTGGGCCCTCATCCTCATCTGCTTGGCGGGACTCCTGGTGCTCATCACAGACCTGATCTGCTGTGTCCTGGTAAGCCATGACGTGTTGCTTTTCTTCTTACTATTGGGTTGTAAGAGCTCTTTATATATTATAAATACATGTCCTTTTCTAGGGATATGTTTTACAGATGTTTTCTCCCAATCTGTGTGTGGCTTGCCTTCTCCTTCACCACATGAGTCATTGGGGAAATGTAAGTGACAGTCATCATGAGATTCCACCACACTTGAGAATGGCTAGAATGAAAAAGACTGACTATAGCAAGTGTTGTTGAAGATGTCAAGTCACTGAAACGCTCATCGAGTGCTCGTGAAAAATAGCTTGGATGCGTCTTTAAAAATTACATACATCTACCCAGCCATTCCTCTCCTAGGAATCCATCCAAGGGAAATAAACACATATGTCTATACACAGACTTGTACACACATGTTGATAACAACCTATTTATAGTACATAAAAATGGAAAACAACCCAAATGTCCATCTACTGGTGAACGGATACACAAAGTGTGGTTTATCCCCACAGTGGGATACTATTCAACCATAAAGAGGAATGAATAATTTTGTTTCTTTTTTAATTATTCTATTGAAATTATAAAGGGTTTTAACATGGTGTAATTTCGGGTGTTCATTATTATTTGTGAATTTCTGTATAGACTGCATCGTGCTTACCAGCGGTAGTCCAACTTTTATCCATCACCATGCATATGTGCACCTTTAACTCTTTCACTCAACACCCAGCCCCTTTCCCCTCTGGAAACCACTAATCTGTTCTCTTTATTCCTGTGTATGTTTATCTTCTACATATGAGTGAAATAATGCTAAGTGTCTTTGTCTGGCTTATTTCGTTTATCATCATACCCTCAAGGTCCATCCAGGTTGTTGCAAACAGGACGATCTTGTCTTTTTTTCTGGCTGAGTAGTATTCCATTGTATATAATACATACCACATTTTCTTTATCTGTTCATCTGTAGCAGGGCACTTGGATTGCTTCCATGTCTTGGCTATTGTGAATAATGCCACAGTGAACACAGGGGTGCATAAATCTCTTTGAATTGTTGATTTCAATTTCTTTGGATAAATACCCAGTAGTGGGATAGCTGGAAGGTACGGTATTTCTATTTTTAATTTTTTGAGAAATCTCCATACTGTTTTCCCTGGTGGCTGCACCAGTTTGCATTCCCAACAGCAGTGTGTGAGGGTGACATTTTCTCCTTATCCTCTCCAACATTTGTTATTTTTTGTCTTGGGATTTATAGCCATTCTGACAGGTGTAAGGTGATCTCTCATTGTAGTTTAATTTGAATATCCCTAATAATTAGTGATGATATACATCTTTTCATGTGTCTGTTGGCCTTCTATATATCTTCTTTGGAAAAATGTTTGTTCATATCCTCTGCCCATTTTTAGATTGGATTATCTGTTTTTTTGTTGTTGGGTTGTATGACTTGTTTATATATTTTGGAGATTAACCCCTTGTCAGATATATGATTTGCAAATATTTTCTCCCAGTTAGTGGGCTGTCTTTTCTTTTTTTTTTTTGTGAGGAAGATCAGCCCTGAGCTAACATCTGTGCTAATCCTCCTCTTTTTTTCTGAGGGAGACCGGCTCTGAGCTAACATCTATTGCCAATCCTCCACTTTTTTTTTCCCCCAAGTCCCAGTTGATAGTTGTATGTCATAGTTGCACAACCTTCTAGTTGCTGTATGTGGGACGCGGCCTCAGCATGGCCGAACAAGCAGTGCGTCTGTGCGCGTCTGGGATCCAAACCTGGGCTGCCAGTAGCGGTTCGTGTGCACTTAACCACTAAGCACGGGGTCGGCACTGGCTTTTTGTTTTGTTCATCATTTCCTTTGCCTTGCAGAAGCCTTTTAGTCTCATGTAGTCCCATTTGTATATTTTTTCTTTTCTTTCCCTTGCCTGAGTAGACATAGTATTGTAAATGATGCTACTAAGACCGATGTCAAAAACCGTACTGTGTATATTTTCTTCTAGGAGTTTTATGGTTTCAAGTGTTAGAGTCAAGTCTTTATCCATTTCAAGTTAATTTTTGTGTACGGTGGAAGATAGTGATCTACTTTCATTCTTTTACATGTAGCTGTCCAGTTTTCCCAACAGCATTTATTGAAGAGACATTCCTTTCTCCATTGTATGATCTTGGCTCCTTTGTCAGAGATTAACTGACCACAGATGTGTGGTTTTCTTTCTGGGCTTTCAGTTCTGTTCCATTGATCTATGAGTCTGCTTTTGTGCCAACACCATGCCATTTTGATTAGTATAGCTGTGTAATATATTTTCAAGTTAGGATTGTGATGCCTCCTGCTTTGTTCTTTCTTCTCAGGATTGCTTTGCCTGTTCAAGGTCTTTTGTTATTCCATATACATTTTAGGATTCTGTGTTCTATTTCTATGAAGAATGTCATTGGGATTCTGATTGGGATTGCATTGAATCTGTAGATTACTTTAGGTAATATGGACATTTTAACTGTGTTTATTCTTCCAATCCATGTGCATGGAATATCTTCCCATTACTTCAGGTCATCACTGATTTCTTTCAATAATGTCTTATAGTTTTCATTGTATAGGTCTTTAACCTCTTTGGTTAAATTTATCCCTAGACACTTTTTTCTTTTTGTTGCAATTGTAAATGGGATTGTATTCTTGAGTTCTCTTTCTGTTAGTTCATTATTAGAGTATAGAAATGCAACTGATTTTTGTAAGTTGATTTTGTACACTGCAACTTAGCTGTAGTTGTTGATTATTTCTAATAGTTTTCTGATGGATTCTTTAGGGTTTTCTATATTTACAATCATGTCATCTGCAAACAGCAAGAGTTTCATTTCTTCCTTTCCAATTTGGATTCCTTTTATTTCTTTTTCCAGCCTAATTGCTCTGGCCAAAACCTCCAGTACTATGTTGAATGGGAGTGGCGAGAGTGGGCACCTTTGTCTTCTTCCTGTTCTCAGAGGAATGGCTTTAAGTTTTTCACCATTAAGTATGACGTTGGCTGTGGGTTTCTGATATATGGCCTTTATTGTGTTGAGGTACGTTCCTTCTATACCCATTTTATTGAGAGTTTTTATCATAAATGGATGTTGGATCTTGTCAAATCCTTTCTCTGCATCTGTGGAGAGGATCATGTGATTTTTATTCCTCATTTTGTTAATGTGGTGTATCACATTGATTGATTTGCAGATGTTGAACCATCCCTGTATCCCTGGTATAAATTCCACTTGATCATGGTATATGATCCTTTTAATATATTGCTGTGTTCGAATTGTTGATATTTAGTTGAGGATTTTTGCATCTGTGTTCATCAGTGATATTGGCCTGTAATATTCCTTCTTTGTGCTATCCTTGCCTGCTTTTGCTGTCATGGTGATGTTGGCCTCATAGAATGAATTAGGAAGTGTTCCATCTTCTTCAACTGTTTGGAATAGTTTGAGAAGCATAGGTATTAAATCTTGTTTGAATATTTGGTAGAATTCTCCATAGAAGCCAACTGGTCCTGGACTTTTGTTATTTGGGAGGTTTTTGATGACCATTTCGTTCTATTTACTTGTGATTGGTCTGTTCATTTTCTCTCTTTCTTCTTGATTCAGTTTTGGGAGGTTGTGTGAATCTAAGAATTTATCTATTTCTTTTAGGTTATCCAATTTGGTGGTATGTAAGTTGTTCAGTGTATTCTCTTATTGTCCTTTGGTTTTCTGTGGTATCTGTTGTAATTTCTCCTCTTTCATTTCTAATTTTATGTCTTTGAGCCTTCTCTCTTTTTTTCTTAGTGAGTCTGACTAAGGGTCTGTCAGTTTTGTTTCAGTCTTATCAAAGAACCAGCTCTTTGTTTCATTGATCCTTTCTACAGTTTTTTAAGTCTCTATGTCATTTATTTCTGCTCTAATTTTTTTTATTTCTCTCATTCTGCTGACTTTGGGCTTCATTTATTCTTCATTTTCTGGTTCTATTAGGTGTAGTTAAAGTTACTTATTTGGTATTTTTCTTGTTTGTTGAGCTGTGCTTGTATTGCTATGAATTTCCTTTTTAGAACTGCTTTTGCTGCATCCCACAAGAGTTGTTTTGTTGTCTCTTCATTTTCATTTGTCTTCAGGTATTTTTTGATTTCTCCTTTGATTTGTTCATTGATCCAATGGTTCTTCAGTCGTGTGTTCTTTAGTCTCCACATATTTGTGACTTCCCCATCTTTTTTCTTGTAGTTGATTTCAAGTGTCATAGCATTGTGGTCAGAAAAGAAGCTTGATATGATTTCAATCTTAAATTTATTCAGGCTTGCCTTGTTTCACAACATATGGTCTATCTTTGAGAATGTTCCATGTACACTTAAGAAGAATGTGTATTCTGCTGTTTTGGGAGGGTATGCTCTATGTATATCGATTAAGTTCATCTGCTCATATGTTTCATTTAATTCCACTATTGACTTGTTGCCTTTCTCTGCATGATCTATCCATGGATGTATGTGGGGTGTTCAGTTCCCCTGCTATTATTGTGTTGCTGTTAATTTCTCCCTGTGGGTCTATTAATAGTTGCTTTATATTCTTTTGTGCTGCTGTGTTAGGTGCATACATCTTTATAAGTGTTATGTCCTCTTGGTGGAAAGTCCCCTTTATCATTATATACCGACCATCTTTGTCTCTCATGGTCTTTTTTATCTTGAAGTCTGCTTTGTCTGATATAAGTATGGCAACACCTACTTTCTTTTATTTGCCATTTGCTTGCAGTATTGTCTCCCATCTCTTCATTCTGAGCCTGTTTGCTTTTAGAGCTGAGATGTGTTTCCTGGAGGCAGCATATTGTTGGGTCTTGTTTTCTAATCCACCTCACCACTCTGTGTCTGTTGATTGGAGAATTCAATCGATTTACATTTAGAGTGATTATTGATACATGAGGGCTTAATCCCACCTAATCTATATTTCCATTGTTTCTCTTCCTTTGTGTTTCTGACTACCATTTCACTTTGGGGGTTTTCTGTGGAGGTTTTCTCTTTTTTTATGATCTATGGCTGTGTTCTGACTTTTTCTTTGCTGGTTACTGTGAGGTTTGTATGAAGATCTCATAGATGAGATAGTCCATCTTCTGATAGCCTCTTATCTCCATTAGTCTAAGCAGGTTCCATCTCTTTCCTCTTCTCCTTCTGAGTTATTGTTGTCACAAGTTATTCATTTTTGTGTTGTGCGTTTGTGACTAAGTTGAAGTGTTTATAGTTACTTTTGATGCTTTCCTTCCCTTCTTCTTTTAAGTTATAATTAAGTATTTGCTACCCTGTTGTGAAACAAAGCTGTAGCTTTCTGATTTTGTCTGTCTATTTATCTTTTTGCTCAAAGCTTTGTAGACATTTGCCATCTTTTTATTTCTGGTATGAGGACGTTCTTGATCATTGCTTGTATGAGAGATCTAGTGGCGATGAACTCCATCAGCCTTTGTTTATCTGGGAAAACTTTTATTTCTCCATTGTATCATAAGCATCATTTCACTGGATAGCGTATTCTTGGCTGAAAGTTTTTGCCTTTCTGTATTTGTAATATATCATTCCATTCTTTCCTTGCCTGTAAAGTTTCTGCCAAGTAATATGCTGAAAGCCTGATAGGGGTTCCTTTGTAGGTTATTTTCTTCTGTCTTGCTTCCCTTAATATTTTTTCTTTGTCATTGGCTTTTACCAATTTTACTATTATATGCCTTGGAGAAGCTCTTTTAGCATTGATGTTATTAGGGGTTCTGTTGGCTTCATGTATTTGTAAGTCCGGTTCTTCCCCAGGTTTGGGAAGTTCTCAGCTATTATTTCTTTGAACAAGCTCTCTGCTCCTTTCTCCCTCTTTTCTCCCTCTGAAATACATATAATTCTTATGTTGCTTTTATAATTGAGTCGTATATTTCTACAAGAATTCCTTCCTTTTTTAAAAATCAGAGTTCTCTCTCCTCGTCCACTGGAAGAATTTCTATTTTTCGATCCTCTAAATCACTAATTCTTTCATCCATAATATCAGCTCTATTTTTTAAGGATTCTAGATTCTTTTTTATCTTTTTAATTATGTTATTCATATCCAGAATTTCTGCTTGTTTTTTTTTAATAGTTTCAGTCTCTTTGATGAAGTATTCCTTTTCCTCATTAATTTTATTCTTGAGTTCATCGAACTGTCTGAACACTCTTGTAATTTGGTGAGTTTCTTTATGACAGTTATTTTGAACTCTGTCATTTAGATTGTAAATTTCTGTGACTTCCATTTTCGTTTCTGGAGATTTGTCATTTCCTTCTGCTCTGAATTGTTACTGTAGTTTCTTATGCTGTTTGATGAAATAACTCTTGCCTGTGTATTTGTGGTAGTATCAGGTCGCAGATTCCACCTGCTACCGCTGTGGGGAAAGCATGAGCTGTGTTTCTGATCCCACCCCATATGCTGGAAGTTGCGTGGGTACAGTGGGTGTTCCACTCGCTGGGAAAGCATTCCCACTGGGCTCAGAGATGCCGCCACATGGAAGCACATACACAGTTGTGAGACCGCAGCACTACTATGGGTATTTGTGCCACCTGCGAAAACAGATATGTGCACGTATATCTGCTGCTGCTTTTTCTTATGCTCATACCAGCCTCTGTACTTGGTGGGTGGGGCTTCTTCATGGGTTCTGAGCATTGGCCAATCATTGGGACTGCAGTGGCACGGTGTGCTTTCCAACCATCCAGGGAAAGTGTTCATGTGCAGGTACAGGGCTGCCACCAACCCCTCCCAGAGTTGCACCAAGGCGCATTCCTACTTTTGGGGATGCAGCTTTACTATTGGCTCTCACACCAACATGGGAAGTGCTCGGGTGTGTGCACAGTGCTGCCAGGGAACGGTTGGGGATAGGAATGAATTCATAGTACATGCAATGAGAAGCATAAATGTCAAAATAATTATGCTGAGTGAAAGAAGCCAGTAAAAAAATGAGTACATAGTATATGATCCCAAATATAAACATTTTTGTAAAATACAGGAAAATCTATAGGGACATATACCAGATCACTCGTCACTGTGAATGAGAATGTGTTTGCAAACGGCAGGGAAGGAGGAATTAAAATGAGCATGAGGAAATTTGGGGAAGATAGCGTTCCTTTTCTTCATTGTGGTGATGGTTCAATAAGTTATAATCAAAATGTATCAAATTGTTCACTTTAAATATATGCAGTTTTCTGTATGGCGTGAATACCACAATTAAGCTAGAACATGTAGGGGAAAGAGAGAGAGAGAGAGCCAAACGAGGGAAAAGGGAAGGAAAAGAAGGACTGAGGGTGAAAATTAAGTGGAAAAAAGGAAGAGGGAGACACAGGAGGCATCGGGTCTCTGTGGCTTTGGCATCTCCTTCCCCTGAAGTCTCCCATACTGGGCAGCTGACTGGACCATTCTGATGCACTCTCCTCACCTCACAAGTCACTGTCTGCTGGCGGAAGAAGGAGGGCAACTATGAGGTTCAGTGACGACGCCTGGGCTATTACCTGCCTCATGGTGAAATACGGAAGCTGCAATGACTAGATCTGACTAGATCTGAGGTTACTTTTGCCCAGCTGGGGTCCACAGGAGCTTGACTGGAACAGAATGAAACCACATTGGACGGATGCAGGTTCTGAGCCTTTCTAGAATTGGCCCCTGACTGGCTCACAGGGGACTAAGCTGAAAGGTTTCACCTTCCTTAAGTCCTGAAAGTGACTGCAACTTCTGTTCTGTGGTGTCACACCAGTTCATCCCTCAGGGACACCAGAATTGGTGAAACCAGCACAGATGTTGCCATCATGTAAAATCGAATCCCCACTTCAGTGCAAGGTTTCCCTTCTTAGGAAAATTTGGAACATCCCTCCCCTTGACTCTGTGCAGCCATCACACCCCTCTCGGTTCCTCCATATTCCTCCCCCACTGAAGGCCTGGCAGTCTCAGGTTCCCCTTTTCTGCTTCATTCTCTGAAGCTCAGATTCAATAGGACTTCCAGGTCAATCTCCCTTGATGGCTCCTCTCCCCACTCATGGGTCCTCCGTGACGGGAAACAGGCCAAGATGGGAGGAGTGGGTGAGACATGATTCGGCAGTCCCCTTGGGCCTTGGGAGCTGAAATGACTAGGTGTCTGGGAAGCCTGAATCCCAGAGAAACACCCAGGCTCTGGGAAGAGAGTGTCTGCTCTGGATGTAAAAGTGTATAATACTCAGCGGGAGAAATCTGAGGGAAAAGAAAGAGTCTTTTTTCATCTTTCTCTGTACAGAGTCCAATTAGCCTCACAGCAGAGGCTCCCCAACTAACATCCCAGAGCATCCTAGGCATGAGGCAGCCTGCGCTGTTCTGCCGTGGGTTTGTTGGAACAGATTACATTATCTGTACACACTGTGCAGACGACCAAAGCTGAAGATACCCAAGGGCTGAGAATTAAAGTCACAGTCATGGCACTCTCTCAGACTTTTTGTGTATGAGCTTCACATTCTCAATCTGAAGCAGTGATTCTCCAAGAATGCACACTATGAAGATTCTAATGATTAATAATATTAATATATTATTATTATACACTGCATACATTATACATTATATAGTGTACATTATAATTATAAATTAATGTATAATCATTATTATACATTAATATATTATTATATGTTAATTATTATAATATCATTATAAGTAGTGATAATAGTTATCATTATTGACAAATTTCTTCTAAACAACATGACTGGAAAGCTCTGCGTGTATTATCTCAGTTACAGTCACAATTTTAGGGATTTATTCCCATTTTAAGCTAAAGATGTGGAGGCTCAGAAATATTAAATAACTTGACAAAGAAGGAAAAAAATTACTACAAAGCTAAATTAAACACCTATTCAAACTATGTGTCAAAGAAAGAAAGACGTTATCTGACCTACAAACAGACTCAAATTTGACCTCACACAGGCCCACAGTGAAAGAAGCGGTAAAGAATGTACATCAGGAAGAAGAAATGTGAACCCAGGAAAACATAACAGGAGTCATGAGGAAAGGAAAAAACGTCTGTCTAATTTAGTATTAGTTTTAAAGCAAGACATTAAAAACACATTCGAACCAAAATTCCAGATGATTACCACATGGAAGAATAGAGGAGAGAAGATTTAGCTAAAAAATAACTCATTTTTTAGGGAAGATATAAATACTAAGATACTCTATTATTGTTTAACACATTGCTCTCAGAAACTGATAAATCTGTGGGACAAAAGTAAGTAATGATAAAGAGGATTTGAAGAGTGCAACATACTCGATCAGGCAAATAGACAAATCCCAACACACTGGCTTATTGTGAGACTTGTGATGCTGAAAACAGTCGTTCTCCTGATAACATGATACCACAATGGCATACCAATTTTCATGAATCAAATTTCCAACACATATAAATCTAAAAAAAGGGACAATCCAGTAGTTCATGATATGCAACTGTGATTCAACATGCAACAAATACCAGAAAAATAGAGACCCAGAAGTAGGTGTCTTTTTTGAGAAGACAGATATAACAGCTCTTTAGTGATATATTATGTTGGAATCTATTGCAATATTACACAAAAAGGACAATCCATTTGGACTACGTATGTTTTCTCTGTGATTGTGAGGGCAAAACTCTAAAGAATCCCCTGACTGTGATAACTCTTGGTCTTAAAATACAAATAGATAACACTCAGTAAAGGAAAATGAGAGAACAAAATGAGAAGGAAAGATCTCCTTTCTCTCCTCACCTGAAACCCAATCTCTCACCTCAGAAGGATCACTGTCTGTATCTTCTCTGTCATGCAAAGGAGTCCAAGAAAAGAAAATTATTGGTATATATTAAAGTTTCAAGAGCTCAAAGAAAGAAATCATCGGGACCCCTGCAGAGGCATTAATGTAGTGTGAGCTCCATGTCATCTGCGCCGTTTTCTGTTTTCTTCAACGTGTTTGTCGGGATGTCCTTCTTGGCCCCTCACTCTCCCTGCCTCGCTAGCAAGTCTGTCTGCATCAGTGCTACCGCCAGTCTGTGTCTTGCCATCTTCACTTTCCCTTCCTGTTTCCTGATATCTTCCTCAGTCACCAGAAGCCGTTTGCAAAGGAGCTGTGGGATGTACAGACCAGCTCCTGGGATCATCTCTGCCGAATCTAAAGACCAGGCAGGGGTGGGCATGGGACTGGAGTTCAGAACACGTGCGAGCTCACCTGGAAGGGATACACCTGTGCAACTAGGTGCAAGATTCAGCAGGGCTTTGGCAAGGTCCAAAGGACTTAACAGTTCTCCTGCACTCTGCAGGCCTGGAGACCTTGCAGTCTCTTCTGCCAGCAGAGTTGTTGGGGCTGCTCCAAGGTTTCTTCCCTTTGATGGCATCTGACCTCATTGCCAGGATAGGATGTGATTCTAGTAACTGGCCTCTTGAATATGTAACTGGACATCTTCAAAGGGATGGAGATGCTCAAACCAGGCTTTGGTTTAGATTGCTTTCCACAATCATTTCACTTCCTCTGTGATGATTTGACCATCATACGTCTTCTCCTCTTACCCTATAAAAATAAATTTTGAAAGTGGATCAGAGTTATAAATGAAGCCTGCCTTCCCAGGACAATTATGTCAGATGCCTTGTACTTCTACCCTCCCTCTCTCCCTGTGGGGATTAATCTAACCTTTGTCCTGGGACATCATCAAAGAGATTTGGGTCAAGAAAAGAAACCACGAGGTCAAAACTCAGGACTACGGCAGGTCATTTCTTCTCCCCCATGTTGTTAGACACTTATGTGTATGACTTTATTCTCTTTTTGTCCTTGTCTCTCAAAACAACAAAATCCGTGGTGCTCCCTGTCAGGACACACAGTCCCCAGTCTTTTTCTAAATCCCAAATCATACCATTCTTCTATACTATATGACTATTCATTTGATTAACCCATTGACCAGTTGGTGTTCATAGCTCCATTAGAGCTTAAATCAGTAGTGAAATTATCATCCACACCACTCCTAGTGACTCTTATTTGACAATTGTGAACATTAAATCTCAGTGCAGAGAATGTATATCTGAAAAAACTCGTCTTACAAATGGAGATTGTACTGTAAGTGGGAAGTACACACTGGATTTATGAAACACAGAAAAAAATGTAAACTCTCTCATTATTAAGTTTTGTATAGACTGCACCCACATTGATAATATCTTGGTTATAGTGGGTTAAAATATACTATTAAAGTTAGTTTCTCCTGTTTGTTTTCATTTTTTAAAATGTGGCTACTAAAAAATATTTAAATTCCATAATATAGAGTGCTTAATGTTATTATTGAACAGTGCTGGCGAAGCCATCAGTGAAAAGAAATTCCAGAGAAAGTGATTAGGGAAATTTTTTCCCTAGAAAAGGAGTCTACACTGGCCCACACTGCCAGATGCAGCAAAAAGTCTCATACACCCCCACACACACACGCGCACACACACACACTGACAGAATGAAACAAACCTCTTCATAGAGTCCCACCACTTCTCACATGGTGTGAGGTTGCACTCTTACTTAATCCTACATGGACTAATCTCAAGAAAGAAAGCAGAAGTGTAAGTAAATTACCAGTTAGGAAGATCTAAAACCAGAGGCTAATGCTCAAGATATGTGGTGAATTTCCTGTCCTGCCTTCTGTTATTAATTCAATATGTTAGGGAGACTTTTCCAAGGAGGGTTGTTTTAAAACTCACTTTTTCTTTACTATGTAAAAATAGACAGGCTATGTAAAGAATAATTACTCTAGCCAATCAATGAAAAGGAGATGATAGAACACGAATACCCTTATTATAAGTCACTAGTGGATTAGAGAGTCATGGAACAGCTGACATTGGGTTAATTTGGCCTTAATTAGGCTGATTCTGATTTCATGATCGTCATATTGATTGTATTATGTTAGAACCTAGGAAACTTCCCAGCCCCCCTACTATTTAACCACCAAGGCCCACCAACCAGACCAGTCCTTGCTGACACATCCCCTGCCTCCATCCCTTCTGACAACACCTGGAGGATTTTCCCCAAATCCCACTCTGTTCCTGTGCTCTTCTACCTGCCCCAGGGCCAGGGAATCATTTTCTCCAAGGCTCAGGCTCTGTGTGTGCCCAGCTCTGTGGATGGCACTTCTCCCTCTAGTGAAGACAAAGATCACAGCGCAGACCGTGTGAGCTGCAGCAATAGGACAAAGACTGGGGTTTCCTGACAGAAAAGAACCTTTAGTGGGCACAGTTACCAGGGTCCAAGAAGCCCCAGTGATTCCTCCCGGGAATATGATGCAGGACAGGGCAGGAAAGTCTGTGTGTGGTTCCGCTTGGGAATGACTGTAGGGTGATATATGTGACATTGGTAATGCATTCGCCAATGTTGTTCACTCATTTATTCATCGTATGTCATGGAGTGCTTTCTACATACGTCCAGGCAACAGTCTCACCCTCTGGGTCTCACAGGCAGTGTCAGAAGAATTTCTAAATTTTATTTCTAATATATAGGTACAGCACTGGTAATACACTAGGTGTTCCAAGTATTTTTCAAACATTAACTCCTTTAATACTCTTCATAAACCTACCAAATATGTATGCTGATCATTATTGCCAACTGAGAGATGAAGAAACTGAGGCACCAATCAGGTAAATAACTCAGTCAATACAAATATCTAATAAGGGATTGAGCTGCAATTTGGACGTGAGGAGTTAGCTCCATACTCTGTGTTCTTAACCATGACATTTACTCTCTAAAGACTTCACATCATGAAAAAATTTGATCAGTTATCCATTTTCTTGGTGCATTGAGTAGCCACACTATTTTATCTGTCTGAAAAATAGAATACATGCGTAGAAACTACTGCACATACACGCTCAAATTACATCTACCTATGTCCCCAGTCCCTGAAAATTAATACAGAGAACATTTCAGAATGTTTCTTGCCCAGGTTCGGAGGACTCTGAGGAAATCTCAGTGTTGCTATAAGAAGCTGAGGACAGGCTGGGAGTGGGTCTCAGGGGAAAGGTGTCCTCAGGAGTCACCATTGAATGACAACATTGATGGTTGGGTCTCAGCAGTGACTGAATTCAGGATCTGGTGGTGTTTTAACCTGGTGCTTATCTTTTGGCTGTGGGTTTATGGTGATGCAGCACAGGGAGAGAGGATGGTTCACTGTGTTCTTGGGGAAACCAGACCCATGAAAGAGAGGGAATGAGGGTTTCCTTAAACAATGGACTCGTGGTGGGAAAAATTTGGCCTGGAAGAGACAGTCGTGTCCCTGGTATAACCAGAAGGAGTTGCCTCTGCTTCAGCGAAAGCAGACAGCCCTTCCTCATGCACTCATTTTATCTCAATGGGAGGAAGGAGGAGGAAATCATGTAATGCTCTTCTGGATGTGAGATCTCTGATGGTAGAGACTGTGCTAGGAGGTTCTCAAAGGCTGCCCTGAGGCATTTCAGACCTTTGCTGTGACCAGAATGACAAGTGTAAGCACCCCTGCATCTGTCTGGGAACAGTTAGTGTGTCAAGGAGAAGGCTCCCTGGTGCAGAGACTCACAGGAAGAAGCGAGTTTGACCAGGGAAGGTCAGATATGTGGCCAGTGTGGCTGGAGGGAGCCTGAGAAGAGAGAGAAGTGGAGCGAGGAGGGTGATCAGGCTGGATCCTGGGACATGGTAGACTGTTACTTTCTGTTCCTCTGTGACAACATTACTCCAAAACCTGCCGCCAATAAAGTACAAATATTTAACATCTCACAATTTCTGTTAGCCAAGCATCAGGCATGGCTTAGCTGGGTGCCTCTGCCTCAAAGTCTCTGTGAAGAAGGGGCTGTGGTCTCAAGAGGGCTCAAATAGGGGAGGATTCCCACCCAAGATCACTCCCATGGGTTTTGTCAGGATCCATTTGGACTGAGAGTCTGAGCTCCTGTCTGTCTGTTGGCTAGACACTCCCTCAGTTCTCTCCTATGGAGCCTCTACATAGTGCAACTGAAAACATCAGCACTTGCTCTCCCAGTTCTGGTGATTTGATAGAGAGCAAGAGCGAGAGTAAGAGCGAGCGAGAGAGAGAGAGAGAGAGAGATGGAAACAGAAGGAGGGAGGTAAGTAGGGAACCTAAGTAAACCAGTAATTGGGAAGTGACAGACGTTTTGTAATTAAAACTTGGAAATGACGTCCCATCACCTTGGCTGTGTTCTGTTGTTCAGAAGCCAGATACTGACCACTTAGTGGTGACATAAGGATGTGCACTCAAGGAGGCAGGGAGCAATGGGAACATTGTGGTGGATCCCCCCACATAGGCCAAGATGAGCCTCTTGGGACTGATTCTGAGTAAAACAGGGGGCCGTGGAAGGCTTAATGCCAGTGGATCACAATGTCTGAATTTCCTCTAATTTCAACCCCTTCAGGATGCAGACCTGAAAACGAGGCTCAGAGCGGCAGTGACTTACCAACACACATCTGGGACCTAGAGAAGTTCTGACTGGTATTCTATGTGATGTCCTACTCTTTGTACTTCCTCCATCTCTAAGTTTGTTCATTAGACACATGTGACACCAGCTCACAGGTGTTGTACGTATTATTACATATACACCTGAAGAGGTCTCTAGGAAGCTGCTTTTAGCCCAACCCTCATTGTGCAGCTTGGGAGACTGGGGAGATCTTGAGAGGCACAACAGCTTTTCCAGGACACAGAACTGGTAGGAAAAAAGAGGTCTGATCTCAGCTCTGTCTCCTCAAAGCTGGGGCCTGGACCCACTCCCAAGGAGCTGTGGGGACGGTGGTGATGGGTATTTGTCTACAGTGATGGAGATGACACGGGCAAGGAGGGAGAGTAGGCAACAGCCTAGCGGGGTATTTGGGTGGATCTCATTGAAGAAAAGGGCTAAGTAATAGAACCTTGAAGAAGTGACCTCACTTCCTTGGTGACAGCGCCCAACAGAAATTAGAACTCTGGTTACCAGGCACCCACATTGTAATCACAGACTCTTGTCCAGTTCATTTGAGTGGAGACACTTGACACACCAGGATGTTCTCGTGTTGTCCCGTGACTTTCCGAGGCTCTGGCCCCCGGAAGGCCCAGAATGAGAGCGTGTTAAGTCGCTTTAGACTTAGGCTCAGCCCTCACCTCGAATGTGTGTGGCCTTTTGGCAGGAGGAACCATGAGGTAACAGTGTAGGCCAGGGTAGGCCACTCTAGGTCAGGCCAGAACTGTGATCCCAAAAGGACAGCCCCACACCCCTTGACCCTCATTGTGTGTGTGTGTGGGAGGTGGAGTTAGGGAAGTTGGGGATGAGGAGGATCCAGCCTGAGCAGGAGCAGGAAGCCAGATGGTGGGAGTCGGGCAGTGTGTCATGTTCATGCTCAAGCTCTTGGCTGCAGGAGAGGAAGGTGAGTGCTGGGGACCAAGCTCCTCTATCCGCATGTGAATGCTGGGCCCTCAAGGTGTCCTCGCATTCCTTCCCTGGTGGAGTGTATGCAGATTCCCCTCTGTGCCTGATCTGTGGTGGGGTTTCCCACTGTAGCAAAGTCCAGGCAGACCCCTGATCCCTCCTGGCCTGACTGCTGGGCACTGTCACTGCAGAGCTGCACCCAGGAGATGGTCGAGGAGCTGGTGGATGGTTTCCAGTTTGCCATCTCCCTGGAGTAGACACAGGTGCACCAGTCCATCAATGACCAGGGCTGGTCTGAGGTGAGTGTGGGTGCAGAGGGGTCTTCACACCCAGGACCCTGAGATGATCAAGGCAGTACTAGAATCCAGACTCAAATATGAGATTCCCCTGGGACCCGCTGTCCCAGAATTTTCTCACTACAGTGCCCCGAAGTCCCACTCGCAAAAGATTCTGGACCTCCACTCCTCCCCACAAGCTACACAGGAGGGTAGAAAGTCACCTCAGTCCTCCTGGTGGTTCACCATGATGTCACTGACTGTATGTTCCTCCTCCTCTCCCCCCATGTCAGGATGAGTCCACTGTGAATTTAAATGAAGACTGCAGGATGAGTGGCGTCCAGGCAGGCATGATGGAGAAGCTGACAGAGTCCATTGCACCAGCTTTCCTGAGTAGGAACATCTAGAGTTTCACCACCTTCATGATCAACTACTCTGCCTCAGACACATCCCACCGGGTCCTGGACCAGCTGTTTACTAGATGACTCTGTCCTCTGCCAGCTGTGTACCTTGGGCAAATCGCCACATCTCTCTGAGCCTCAGTTTGCTCTTCTGAAAAGTGGAGGGGAGATAAATTTCATGGTGATCTTGTAGGGAATAATTGGATGAGCCATGGAAGTTGCTCACCTGGTGTCTGGATCTGCAGAGAGGGCTGTGGACATGCTGTGGTTGGTCCCCAGCAGCCCCGAGCTTGGTTGTTCCCTCAGACCTGGCCAGGGGCAGCTCATCCCCTGGCGCCCTCTCCCGGAGCATCCAAGGGCAGGATCAGCACCAGCCCCACTCCATTATCCACTGCCATGACCATCATCCTCCCTCGGGAGGCCTGGGCAGGACAGGGACCCGGGTGTGGGAGGCCGCCATATCTCAGGTCTGACACACCATTTGCCAGGCTGCTTCCTCCTCTGACGGGGGCCCAGCACACACCCCAGGAGACTTGGCAGCCGTCCCCAGGGCTGTGTCCTCCAGAGGTCGTCCCCTTGGAAGGGGCCTGGCCCAGGGCCAGGTTCGGCTGGTTGGCCAGCCTCCTTTGGAGAAAGCAGGCAAGCCAAGCCAGGCTTGCAGTGGCCATGGGCGTGACACCAGCGACCTCAGGCAGAGGGTCTCACGTGTGCCCTCCTTGGCGGATTTCTCCCCGGAGCTGTGGTCTGGGCACCAGGAAAGCCAGGCCATCCCGACTCCAGGGAGGAGGCTGGGACTTCTAGCCGGAAGGGCTCGCCCAGTTTGGCCCTGGCTCCCTAGCCCTGTGGTGCCATCTGCCTCTCTCGGCCCTTCTGACTCCACAGAGCCTTTCCTACACCTGGTCTGGCTGCAGTCGCAAAGTGCAGGCGTGGGATGGGGCCATGGCTTTGTCTTTCCAGGAAGCAATGAGCCCCTGGACGAAGCAGCTGGCCAAGGCAGAGCCTTGAGCTTGAAGCCCAGTATGCCTGTGGCCATCAGGCCCAGAGCAATGCTTCCAAGGAAGGGAAGCAGTCTTCCAGGTGAGTGGGAGTGGGGGAGGGGAGGGAGACAACAGCTGAAGCCAAGTACAGAAGAGCGGCGATGGAACAGCTGCAGCGGGGTGGCACCAGAGGTCCGCCCCCGCCGGTCATAGCCTGGCGGCAGGGCGGTGCCTTCGCTGAGGACCCACGCGGCAAGCCCTAGGCCCCAGCAGTCGCGCATGCGCCATTGGCCTGTGCGGGGTTGTGGGGGCCTGAACCCAAGCTCTCAGGGGTCCCGGAGCTGCCAGAGAAAGATGGGCCCATGGGGGAGGTAGGTGAGGTGGGCAGGGCATGCGACCTTCCTTTCCTCAGGTCCCCGAAGGGGAGAGAGAGAGGGAGAGAGTGAGAGATCCTTGACCTCTGAGTCGCTGCCTCCACCGCTGGCTGGTGCCTACTCACAAGCCATCCCATTGCACCCACCACCCCCACTCCTGCCCAGGGGGAATCCCCACCACAGAGAGGCCAGTTGCTGGACACCTCCATGCCTTCCCTTCCTTTCCTGACCTCATTGCAGGGGAAACTGTTCAGACAAGCCTTTACATGTCCCTCTCCATGACAATCGTCTCCCTCCCCTCTCACATCCCACAGGCCCACCCACGACATCCACCTTTGTCATTAGCTCAGGAGAGGATGCAAGATGAGAATCTCTGCCATTGTGTGGAGAGACTCAGTTTCCTGCGTTTCTCCCATGGACACATGTTCTTCAGCTAGGTCTGATTTGCGCCAGTGAACCTGTCTTGTTAATGATTTGGCCAGCCATGAGAACCTGAAGGGAAATGGCGGAGGGGGATTCTCTCTCTGCCCCCAACAGCCCCTATCTGGGTCGGTCCCTCAGACCTGGCCAGGGGCAGCCCATCCCCCGGCGCCCTCTCCCGGGGCATCCAAGTGCAGGCTCCGCTCTCACCCCACCCCTCTCGCCACTGCCAAGACCATCGTCCTCCCTTTGGATTCCTGGGCAGGACAGGGACCTGGGTGTGGGAGGCCACCTGATTGCTGGTCTGGCACACCGCTTCCCGGGCTGCTTCCTCCTCTGACGGGGCCCAGCACACGCCCCAGGAAACTTGGCAGACGTCCCCAGGGCTATATCCTCCGGAACTTGTCCCCTCGGAAGGGGCCTGGCCCAGGTGCCAGGTTCGGCTGTTTGGCCAGACTGCTTTGGAGAAAGCAGGCAAGCCGAGTCAGGCATGCAGTGGCCCTGGGCATGACACCTGAGACCTCAGGCAGAGGGCCTCATGGGTGTCCTCCATCTCCGATTTCTCCCCAGAACCATGGCCTGGACACTAGGAAGGCCAGGCCTTCCCGACGCCAGAGACGAGGCTGGGAACTGTCCCCGGAAGAGCTTGCCCAGTGTGGCATAGGCTCCCAAAGGCCTATGGGCTGCTGGTGCCGCACTTCCTGCTTTGCCATATGCCTGTCTTGTCCCTTTTGTCTCCACAGAGCCTTTCCTCAACCTGGCTGCAGTCGCCAAGTCTAGGCGTGGGGTGAGGCCATGGCTTTGTCTTTCCAGAACGAAATGAGCCCCGGGACAAAGCAACTGGCCTAGGAAGAACCTCGAGCTCGTACCCCAGTCTGACTGTGGCCACCCTGGGCAGATCCACCCTTCCAAGGAAGTGATGCGGCCTGCGATCTCTGAGGAATTGGGGGAGGTGAGGGAGACAGCAGCTGCAGCCAAGTCAAGAAGGGCTGGGTTCCTTCAGCTGCAGCTGGTAGTCGCCGAGGGATGCCCCAGCCGGTCAGATCCTGGCGGGAGGATGGGGCCTTCACTGAGGACCCCCGAGGCCAGCCCTAGTCCCGGGTGGCCAAACATGCACCCTTGGCCTGAGGGTCTTGAATCCAAGCCCGCATGGTCCCGAGAGCTGCCAGAGAAAGAAGGGACCATGGGATACGTAGGCGAGGTGGGTAGGCCGCCCCACCTTTCTCTCCTTGGGTCTCCGAGGGAGAGAAGAGAGAGAGAGACACAGAGAGATTGAGAGAGAGAGAAAGAGAGATCCCTGACCTCTGAATCGCTGCCTCCACCGCTGGTACCAACTCACACGCCATCCCACTTCCACCTACCACCCCCACGCCCACCCTGGGGCCAGCGCCACCACAGAGAGGCAGGTTGCTGGTCACCTCCGTGCTGTCCCCTCTGGACCTGACCCCGGTGCAGGGGAAACGGTTCCGACAAGACATTACATGTCCCTCTTCATGACAATTGTCTTCTTCCAGTCTTGACTTCCACATGCCCACCTCCAACATCCTCCTTTCTCATAAGCTCAGGAGAGGATGCAAGATGAGAATCTCTGCCTTTGTGTGGAGAGACTCATTTTCCCGGGCTTCTGCCATGCACTCATATTCTTCAGTTCGGTATGATTTTCTCTTGTGAACCTGTCTTGTTAACGGTTTGGCAAGCCATAAGAAACTTAAGGAAAAGGGCGGAGTGGGATTCTCTCTCTGCCCCCGACTCCCTCGAGCTGGGTGGGTCCCTCAGACCTCTCTAGGGGCAGCCCATCCCCAGGCGCCCTCTCCCGGGACATCCTGGGGCAGGCTAGCCTGCAACCCCACCCCACTCGCCACTGCCACGACCATCGTCCTCCCTCGTGAGGCCTGGGCAGGACAGGGACCCGGGTGTGAGAGGCCTCCTGATCTCACATCTGGCACACCCGTTGCCAGGCTGCTTTCTCCTCTGACGGGGCCCAGCACACGTCCCAGGAGACTTGGCGGCCATCCCCAGGGTTATGTCCTCTTGACCTTGTCCTCTCTGGAAGTGGCCCAGGTAGGATGTTTGGCTGGTTGTCCCGCCTCCTTTGGAGAAAGCAGGTGAGCCGATCCAGCCATCCTGTCGCCCTCTGCCTGGCACGTCTGCACTCAAAGAGAAGGCGTCACACGTGTCCTTCATCATGCTTTTCTCCCCAGAGCCATTTCCTGGGGTACTCTTAGTGTTAGGTTAGTGTTATGTTTGGTTTCCGGTTACTGTCAGTTTTAGGGTTTGGTTTAGTTTTCGCGTTAGTGTTAGGTTTATATTTAGGTATATGTTTCTGGTTAGGGTTAGGTTTATGGTTCTGGTTAGGGATAGGGTCATGATTCGCGTTAATGGTATGTTTGAGTTTAGGTTAGTGTTAGGGTTAGGGTTGAGGTTAGTGTTATGTTTGATTGCCAGGTTTGGGTTAGATTTCAGGTTACAGTTAGGGTTCAGTTAGCATAGGGTTATCATCTGGTTAGTGTAAGTGTTAGGGTTTCTGTTACTATTGGGGTTAGGGTTATGGTTAGCATTAGGGTTATGGTTCTGTTTAGTGTTAGGGTTTGGGTTTGGTACAGATTTGTTTTACGTGTAGGGTTAGTTTTAGAGTTTAGGGTTAGGCTTAGGGTTAGGGTCAGTGGTCAGGTTCAGTTTAGTGTTGGGGTTAGTGTTAGGGTTCGAGTTAGATTTAGGGTTAGGGTTAGGTGTAGTGTTAGTGTTAGTTTTCGGGTTAATGTCAGGGTCAGGGCTTGGTTTTGATATCAGTTTAGGCTTAGGGTTGTGGTTGGGTTAGGGTTCGGGTCCGGGTTCGGGTTCTTGTTAGGGTTAGGATTCAGGTTAGCGTTCTGGTTAGTGTTAGGATTTGGGTTAGGCTGAGGTTAGGGTTAATATTCGGATTAGGGTTATTATTAGGTCTCAGGTTCGAAAAATGCTGAGCTTTAGCTTTAGATTTCTTGTTAGGGTTAGGGTTAGGGCTAGGGTTAGGGTTAGGATTGGGTTTGGGTTATGGTTAGGGTTAGGTTTACGTTTTGGTTTCCGATTAGGGTTATGGTTAGCATTAGGGTTCGATTTAAGTCTAGGGTTAGGGTTAGTGTTGGATTTGGATTAGGGTTAGGGTTAGAATTAGGGTTAGAAATATGTTTAGAGTTCAGGTTATGGTTAGGCTTAGCAATAGGGTTCGGGTTAGGGTAATGTTTAGTTTTAGTGTTAGGACTAGTGTTCGAGTCAAGGTTAGGCTTAGGGTTCAGGTTCGTGTTCTGGTTAGGGTTAGGGTTAGAGTCGGGCTAAGATTAGGTTTAGGGTTATAGGGTTACAGTTCAGGCTAGGATTGCTGATATGGTTACGGTTAATTTTCATGTTAAGTTTAGGGTTAGGTTTAAGGTCAGGGTTGTTTTTGGGTTAGAGTTATGGCTAGGGTTCGAGTTCATTTTCTGGTTAGGGTTAGGGTTATGTTTTGCTTTGTTGGGACGGTTAGGATTAGGGTTACTGTTAAGGTTATGTTAAGGTTTAGGGTGAGGTTAGTGTTTGGATTAGGATTAGAGTTAAGGTTTGGGTTCTTGATGGTGTTAGTGTTAGGGTTGGATTCGGCTTTGTGTTTGTGTTAGTTTTAGCGTTAGGGTTAAGGTTTGGGTTAGAGTCTGGGTTAAGTTTGGGGTTCAGGTTATTGTTAGAGTTCGGGTTAGCTTTAGGCTTAGGGTTAGGGCTGGGGTTCGGGTTAGTTTTGGATAAGGGATAGGGCTGTGTTCAGGTTGGGTTTGGGTTCGAGTTAGGGTTAGGTTTAGGATTCAGATTCGGGTTACGGTTAGGGATATTTTTCGTGTTAGACTTAGCGTTATGGTTACGGTTAGTGTTTGGGTTAGGGTTATTGTTAGGGTTAGGGTTAGGTTTTGGCTTAGAGTTCAAGTTAGGGTTATGTTTTGGTTCGGGTTAGGGTTAGGGTTATCGTTAGTTTTAGTTTAGGGTTAGTGTTTGCTTTAGGGTTATAGTTAGTGTTTGGTGTCAGTATCACGTTAGGTTTATTGTTAGGGTTCGGGTTAGCGTTTGAGTTAGTGTTAGGGTTTGGATTCGGGTTCGGGTTAGGGTTAGTGTTCACCTTAGGGTTAGGGTTAGTTTTATGGGTAGGGTTGGGTTTGGTTCGGTTTAGGTCTAGGGTTCTGTTTAGGGTTAGGGTTCCGATTCATGTTCATGTTAGGGTTAAGATTAGTGTTATTGTGAGGTTTAGGCTTAGCTTTATTTTGAGGTTTGCCTTCTGATTAGGATAAGGTTTAGGTTTCGGGTCAGGATAAGATTAGGTTTATGTTTAGCGTCGGATTAGGCTTCTGGTTAGGGTTAAATTTGGGGCCCGGTTTAGGGTTTTGGTTAGGGTTTGGCTTATGCTTAGGGTAGCTTTAAGTTTAGCGTTGGGTTGGGTTATGTTTACTGTTAGTGTTCATGTTAGGGTTAGGGTTATGTTTAGTCTTAGAGTTAGTGTTCAGATTAGGGTTAGGGGTAGGGTTAGGGTTAGGGTTAGGGTTAGGGCTAGGGCTGGGTTATATTTAGGGCTAGGGCTAGGATTAATGTTATGGTTATTCTTAGAGTTAGATGAGGTGTTTTGTGTTCAGTTAAGGTTAGGTTTAGCGGTAAGGATATGATTAGGAATAGGGCTAGTGTTTGTGTTAGGACTGGTTTAGGGCTACAGCAAGGGCTACGGATAGTGTTAATGTTGGATTACATGTAGGGTTATGGTGAGAGTTAGGAGTAGGTGTAGTGATAGTGTTAGTGTTATGGCAAGAATATCGTTAGGGCTGGGCTTAGGGCTAAGTTTAGTTATTACATTTAGAGTTAGGATTCTCTTTAGGTTTATAACTAGATTCATTTTTATGGTTTGGGATGGGGCAGGTTTTGATGTTAGGGCTAGGGGTATGATTAGTGTTAGGTCTGACGTTAGTGTCGTGTGTGCCTTAGGGTGGGGACAATGGAAAGTGTAAGAATAGGCGTAGGGTTTTGGTTTTTGGTTAACACTAGGTTTAGAGTTAGGGTTATGCTACTGTTAGAGTTACTGTTAGGGCTAAGGCTAGGACTAGGTTTTAAGTTAGTGTTAGAGTTGGCTTAGGGTTACAGTTACAGTGGGTGTGCATATGATTAGGGTTAGAGCTAGGGGGAGTTTTAGGGCTTGGGGTAGGTTTAGGGTTAGAGCTAAAGTTGGGTTAGGGTTCATGATACAAACCCCAACCCTAGCCCTAAAACTAATGTTAACATTAATCCGAACGTGGAGCCTAATTCTCACCATAGCCCTAACCCTAACCCTAACCCTAACCATAGCCTTAGACATAACCTTATCCCTAACCCTAACCCTAAATCTAAACCTACAATTACCCCTACACTAAACTTACGGTTACCACTAACCTTATACCTGAACCTTACCACAACACAACTCTAACCCAAACACTAACATTAACAATGACAATAATTCAAGAATTAGCACTAAGCCTAAGCCTAGCCCTATCCCTAACACTAAGCCTAGTCCTAGACTTAACCCTAACCCTAGCACTAGCCCTAGCCCTAAACCTAACCCTAACTGTAACCCTAACCCTAACACTTGCCCTAGATCTAGCCCTAACCCAACCTACAGCTGAAACTAATCCTAGCCCTAGCCCTAAAACCCAGACCTTACACTACCCATAACCCTAACTCTATGTGTAAACCTAGCCCTTGCCCAAATCGTAACCCTAACCCTAACACTATGTTAACCCTAGTACACTAACTGTAAACATTAAGGCTAACACTAAACTTAAATTTAATCCTAACAGTAATCCTAACACTGATACCACCCTAGCCCTAACCCTAACCCTAACCCTCACCGTAACTCTAACCCAAACCTTATCCTTATCCCTAATCATAAATCCAAGCCTAACACAACCCTAACCCCAACCCTACCCCTCCTTCTCTCTATAAAACTAACTCTAACCGTAACCAAAACCTAACCATAACCCTATCATTAAACCTGGGAACAGGTCTGTATAGGACAGGGAATCCAGAGTAGAGCTGAGCCAAATCATGTCTAGCACCCATTCCTGGAAATAAATTCATACCCCATCTCCCTTCCTTCCAGCTAGTAAGGATCACATAATACCTAAAAAACATTTGGCACAGATTGCTATTTGGAATCCTAAACCAAAACAGTACACAAACCCTAATCTGAACCCTAAGCTTAACCTTAACCCTAACCCTAACAAGAACCTGAACCCTAACCCTAACCCTAAACTGAACGCAGCCTTAACCCCAATCCTACCCCTCCTTCTCTCCATAAACTAACTCTAATCCTACCCAAACCCTAACCCTAACCCTAATCCAATCCGAAACCTAAGCCTAACCCTACCCCTAACACTAATCATATGCAGAACCCTAACGCTAACACAAACACTAATATTAACCATAACACTAAGACTAGACATCACCCACTCCTAACATTACCCCTAACTTTAACCCTAAAACTAACCCTAACTGTGACCTTATCCCTACCCCTACTCTTAACCCAAACACTTAGCCTACCCCTACCCATAGCCCTAACCCTAATCCTACTCTAATGTTACCCATAGCCTTAAAATAACACTTAACCTAGACCTAATGCTAGCCCTAACCCTAAACGTGGCTCTAGCCCAAGCCCTATCCCTAATCTTAACCCTAAACCTAACACAAACCCTAGCCCTACCCTAACCCAAACCCTAACCCTATCCCTAAGCCAACACTTACCACTACCCCAGACCCTAGTCATAGACCTAAACCTAACCCTAACACTAACACTTAGTCTAACCCAACCGTAACTCTAACCGTAATCCTGGACAAACTCCTAACACAAACTCTTGCCCTAACCCTAAGCCTATTCCTAACCCTAAGCCAAACCTAAACACTAAACATAATGGTAACCTGAACACTAAACCTACTCTAACACCTAACCCTAACCCTAATATCAGCCCTAAGCCTAACCCAATTGCTAACTCTAACACTAGGTTTAACCAAAATGCTAGCACTACACATAACACTAACCCTAAAGCTAGCACTAACCATAAACCTAACCCTAGCACTAGACTTAACCCTACACCTAACCGTAGCACTCCACACAATCCCTGACCCTAACACAAATCCAAGCCCCAGACCTGACCCTAAACTTAGCCCCACACATGACCATATCCCTAACCCTAACCCTAGCTCTAGGCCAAATTCTAAACCTAACCATAACTATAGACCTAGGCTTAGCCCTAATGATAACCCTAGCCCTTTCCATAGCCCTGGCCCTAACGCTAACTCTAACACTAGCACTAACCCTGAACTTAGTACTAACACTAAGGCTAACCTTAACCATAGCCCTAAACCCAACACTAGCCCTAGTCCTAACCCCGACACTAAGCCTAGACATAAGACTAGTCTTAACCCTAACCCTAGCCCTAAACCAAACACTAAGCTTAACTATAACTCTAACGTAGCACTAACCTTAACCGTAGATCTAAAACTACCCCTAACCCAAACCCTTATACTAACCCACCCTAACCCTAGTCCTAAACCTATCCATAAATCTAGGCCTATTATCAGCCCTAACCCTAACCCTTGCCCTAACCTGAACTCTAGCCCTAATGCTAACTCTAACACTAAACCTACCCCTAACTCTCACCATAACCCTAACCCTAACCCTGACCCTAACCCTAAGCCAAACACTAACCCAACACCTACACCTACTACTACTCCACCCCTAAACCTAACCCAACACTAACCCTAACCCTACCCCTAACCCTAACCAAACCTAACTCTAACTTGAACCCTAACCCTAACCTGAACCTTAATTCTCACCCTAGCTCTAGGCTTAACCTTATCTTTAACCCTAACCCTAATACAACACTAACCCTAACACTACCCCTACCCCAACCTCTCCCCTAAACCTAAACCTAACCAAACACCTACCCCTACCCCAACAATATCCGTAACACCAAGCATAACCCAAACCTAATGCTAACTCTAACACTAATCTTAGCCCAAGTTCTAATCCTAACCAGGTCCCTAGTTCTAACACTAAACATAACACTAGTCATAACTCTAAACCTAACCCTGTCCCTAGCCCTAACCTTAACCATTACATGAGCCCTAACCCTAACCCAAAACCTAACCATAACCATAACCCTAATCCAACCCCACCCCTATCCTTACGCCTACCTCTAATCTTAAAACTTATGCTAACTGTAACTGTACCCTTTTATGTGAACCTAAACCTAACCCTAAACCTACCGCTGTGACGAACCCTAAACAAATGCGTAGCTCTAAACCTAACCATAGCCATAAACCTAAAACTAACACTAAACCTAGCCCTAACCCTCGCCATAGCCATAAACCTAACCCTAGCACTAACCCTAACCCTAACCATAACCCTTACCCTAAACCTAAATCTACTTCTAACCATAATGGTAACTCTAACCTTGACCCAAGTCTTGAACTAACCCTAGCCTTAAACCCAGCCCCAACCCTAACCCTAATCCTTGTCCTCACCTGACCCCTAACACTGTCCCTAGCCTTAACACTAACCCGAATGTTATCCATAATCCTAAAACGAGCCCCAGCCCTAGACCTAACTTTAACTGTAACCCTAACCCTAAAACTGGGCCTAAAACATAGCCCAACCCCGAACACTAACACTAATGCAGCCCTATGCCTAGTCCTAAATCTGACACTAAACTTAACAGTAAAACTGAACCTAACCCTAGTCTAAGCTCTAGACCAAGCCTTAGCCATAAACTTAACCCCAGCCCTAACTCTAACCCTAGCCCTAATGTTAATCTTAATGCAATTCCCACAGCTAACCATATCACTACCCCTAACCTTAACTGTAACCTTACCCCTATCCCTAAAACACTCTTTACCCAGACCCTAAGACTTAAGGTAACACGAACCCTAACACTAACCCAACCCTAAACCCAAACCTAACTGTAACCCTGACCCTAACTTAAGCCTAACAATAACCCAATCCCTAGTGATAACACTAACACTAATCTTAAGCATAATCATAACCCTAAACCTACCCCTACACCTAACCCTAACCCTATGCCTAACTGTAACCATAACCCTAAATCTTAGCTAACTCCTACCCCTAAGTCTAACCCTCACCCTAACTCTAACGCTAACCCTAACACTAACCCTATGCCTACACCTGATACTACCCTGAACCTTAACATTAACTCTTTAATCCAACCACAAACCTAACCCCAACACTAATCCTAGCATTAACCCTAACCCAAACCCTTGCTCTAAACCTAGCACTAACCCTAACCCTAACCCTAAAGCCAGCCATAGACCCAGCCTTAACCCTAACCCTAAGCCTAAGACAAACCCAAACCCTAACCCTAATTGTACCCCAGACCTACCCCTAACCATAAACCTACCCTTAACCCTAACCGTGGCTCTAGACCCTAATGCCAACTCTAACACTAGCCGTAAACCTAAATCTAACCCTAACCCTAAAACTAACCATAACCCAATCCCTACAACTACCATTGACCTTAACCCGAACACTAACCCTAAACCTATCCCTACACCTACTCCTCCCCTAACCATAACCCTAATCGAAACCCTAGCCCCTCCATAACCATAGGCCAAACTCGAATGCAACCCTAACGCCAACCCTACCACTAACCCTAAAACTAACCCTAACCCTAAACCAAACTTAACCCCAACTCCATCCCTAATAATAACACTATTCTTAAAACTAGTCATAATCCTATCCTTGGCCCCAGCCCTAACCCTAAACCTAGCCCTAGCCCTAAACTTACCCCTAACCCTAACACTAACATTAACCCTACCACTATCCCTACACGTACTGCTCTGCTAAACCTAACCTTAAGCCAAGACTAACACTAACCTTAACCCCAGTCCTAGCACTAACACAAACCCTAAACCTAAGCCTAACTCTACCCATACACCTACACCTCCCCTAATCCTAATCCAAACCCTACCCCAACCTTAAGCTTAAACCTAACCCTAAGGCAAGCTTAACCCCAAACATAACCCTAACGTTAACCATAAAACTAACATTAACTCTGTACCAAACCTAACCTTAACCCTAAACCTTACCCTAACACTAATCCAAGTCCTTCACCTACACCTACTATTAACTCTAAACCTAACCCTAATCCAAACAGACGCCTAACCCCCCAACTCCTACCCTTACCCCTAAACCTAACACGAACTCTAACCCAGCTCTACCCCTAACGCTACCCCTAACGTTAACCCTAACCCATTCGTACCCCTTCCTTAATCCTAGCCATAGCCCTAAACATAAAACCAACAGCCCTAGCCCTAAACCTGACCTAGCACTAACCCTAGCCCTAAACCTAACACTAAACCTAGCACTAACTATAGTCTTACCCTAACCATTGCACTAACACTTCATCGCTACCCTGAGCCCTAACTCTCACCTTAACCCAACCCCAACCCAACCTCAACCCTAAACCTAACCCTAACACTAGCACTATCGCTCACAGTAACCATAACCCTAGCCGTAACACTAACCGTAGCACTAAGCCCATCTGTAATGTTAACGTTAACCATTGCCCTAGACCTAACACTAAACCAGCCCTAACATGAAATTAACCATAGTCCTAGTCCTAAACCTAAACCCAGGCCTAGCCTTAGCCCTATCTAGACCTATCCTTAACCCTAGCCATGGCCCTAACCTTAACCCTAACATTAACACTATCCACAACCCTAGCACAAACACTAATGCTAACCCTGAACCTAACAAAACAGTAAAAAGCCATCTCCATTCCCCAATATAAACCCATCACCATACCCTTAACACTAACCCTACCCTTAACCCTAAACTTAGCCCTAACTGTGACCCTGCACTACACCTAACCATAAACCAAATCCTTACCATACCATAACTCCTAATCTTACCTTAATTCTAGGCCTAGCCCTACTCTCACGCTAGTGCTAGTCCTAACACTAACCCTAACACTAACCTTAACTCTATCCCTAGCCCTAGCCCTATCTTTAAGACTAACACTAGTCCTAACCCTAACACAAACCCTGACACTACCCTATGCCAAACTCTACACTTACACCTGACTCTAACCCTAACGATATCCCTAACACTAACCCTCAACACTAGCCCTAACCCAACACTAATCCTAGCCATAGATGTGACCCTAAACTTAGCCCTAACCCTAGCCATAACTCGAACCCTAACACTAACCCTATCTCTAACCCTAACACTAACCCTAATCATATATCTAGACCTAGTCCTAGTACTAACGCTAACCCTAACCCTGTCCATAGCCCTGGCTCTAACCGTAACCCTAACACTAGCCCTATCACTAACCCTAACCCTAAAACTACCCCTAAACCTAATCCTAAACCATCTCTAACCCCAACCCTACCCATTCCCCTAAGCCTAAGATGAACCCTAACTCTAACTCAGCCCTAGGCTAACCTTGACCCTAACACTTACCCTAGTCTAAGCCACAGCCCTAACCTTAGTTTGATCACTAACACTACCCGTAACTCTGTCCCTAACAAAAACAGAGCCACAACAATTGCCCTAGCCCTGCCCCTAAACTAAACTTACCTCTAACAATAACTTTACCGTTAAAAGTAAAACTAACCCTAGCTCTAGGACTAACCCTAAACCTAAAACTTATCCTAACTCTAACTCTAGCTCTAGGCCTAACCCCAACCCTAGCCTAGAGGTGACCCTAATGCTAACACTAACCATCACCCAACACTAATCATAACTCAACACTAACCCTAACCCTAATGTTAACTCTGCCCTAATCCTAGCCCTAACCCTAATGCCAACACTAACCCATGTCCAAACCCTAACCATAACCCTAGTCCTAATCCTAATCCTAACCATGATACTAGCCCTAAACCTGACACTAACCCTAAGTCTATACGTAACCCAAACTCTAACCCTAAATATAACCCTAACCTAACACTAACCCTAGCTGTACCCTTAAAATTGCCCCTACAAATAATGCTAACCATAACCCTAATCCTAGCCCTACTCTTAACCCTACTCCTAATGCTAGGCCCAACTCTAGCCCTCAGCATAATCTTAGCCCTAAGCCTAACTCTAGTCCTAATGCTAACTCTCATGCTACAACCAGCCCTAACACTCATCGTAATGTTAACCCGAACCCAACCCTCACCCTAACCCTAAGCCTACCACTCCTCTAACTCTAACCCAACTCTTACCACTATACTAGCCCTAATCCTAACCTAACCCTTACCCTACCCCTACCCTTACCCTTAACTGAAAACTTAAACAATCCCTAACCATAACCATAACATTAATCCTAACCCTAGCCTTTATCCTAAGCATAGCCCTAGCCCTAACACTATCCCTAACTTAGTCGTAACCCTAATGATAGCCCTAGTTCTAGTCCTAACCCTAGCCCCAAACTAACCCTAACCCTACAGTAATCCGAACCCTAACCCTAACCGTAAACCGAGGACCAGCCCTAGCCCTAATCCTAACTGTAGCACTAACTCTAGACCTAACCCTAACTGTAGCTATAAATATAACCCAAACCCTAAGCTTAAACCTAAGGCTAATCCAAGGCCTAAACCTAGCCCTAACCCTAACCTTTGTCCTAACAGTAACCTTAACACTAGACCTCCTCGTAAATCTAGCACTAAATCTAAACCTAACACAACCATAACCTTAACCATAACCATAGATCGAACCCTAACCCTAGCCCTAACTCTAATCCTACCCTAAACCTAGCTGTAATTCTAACCCTTCCCCTAAACATAAACCTAAAAGTAGCTCTAGTACTAACCCTAAACCTAACCCTGACCCTAAACCTAGCCATAGACCTAAGGCTAACCCAAACCCTAGACAGAGACCTGAGCCTAACCCGAGACCTACCTCTAACCATAACCGTAACTGTAACCATAAAACTAACCATAACCCTAGCCATAGGCTTAACTTCAACCCTAGCCGTAGACCTGACCCTAACCACAACCCTAACCCTAACTCTAACCCAACAGTAGCCTTAACCCTAATGCTAACCATGACCTAATCATAACCCTAGCCCTAACCCCGACACAAGCCCTAGTCCTAACCCTAACCCTAACCACGGATATAAATCTAGCTCTAAACCTAAGCCTAACCCTAAACATAGCCTTAACCCTAACCCTCACCCTAACACTAAGCCTAACCATAACCCATACTGTAACCCTAACAGTAACCCTAGACCTAGCCCTAAAAATAACACTAATACTAGCCTTATCCCTAGACCTAGTGCTAACCTTAACCCTACCTCTAACCCTATGCCTAACACTAACCTTAACACTAATGCTAACCCTAACCCTAAGCCTAAATCTAGCCATAACCCTAGCCCTAGCCTTAATGCTAACACTAACAGTAGCCCTAACCCAAACCCTAACCCTACCCCAACCATAACCCTAACTCTAACCCAACTCTAACCTTACCCCTAACTCTACCACTACTCCTACCCTTCACCTTAACACTTACCTTATTTTTTCCCCCAAAGCCACAGTAGATAGTTGTATGTTATAGCTGCACATCCTTCTAGTTGCTGTATATGGGATGCGGCCTCAGCATGGCCGGAAATGCGGTGTGTCGGTGTGTACCTGGGATACAAAGCTGGGTCGCCAACAGCAGATCCCGCGCACTTAACTGCTAAGCCATCGGGCCGGACCCACGCTTACCCTAAATATAAACCTAGCCTTACACATAACCCTAAAGTTAACCCCGACCCTACCCATAACCCAAACTCTTACGCACGCAACTTTAAACCTAACACTAACCCTAATCCTAACCATAGCCATAAGCCTAAAGCCAGCCGCAGCCCTAGCCCTAACCAGCATCCTAGCACTAAACCTAGCCCTAACACTAACCATAACCATAAACCTAACTGAACTCTAACCATAAACCTAACCTTAGCTCTAACCCTAGACCTAAACCTAAGCATTTCCCAAAACCTAATCCTAATGCTAACCAGACACTTGACCATCATCCAAACACTAAACCTACCCCAAGCGTAACCCTAACCCTAACCCTAGCCCTAGCCCTAAGCCTAGCCCTAAGACTAACCAGAACTCTGTTCCTAACCCAACCCCAAGCCCTAACAGTAACCCTATCCCCAACCCCAACCAAAACCGCTACCCATATCCCAATCCTAAGCCTAAAACAACCCTAAGCCTAAACCTAGGCCTATGCCAAATCCTAACCTTAAGTGTAACGGTACCTTAACACTTGTCCTAGACCTAATTCTAACCCAGCCCTAAACCGGACCCTTACACTAGCCCTAACACTAACCCTAAGCACAGACCTATCCCTAGCCCTAAGTCTAACCCCAGACCTAACCCGAGCCCTGGCCCTAACCCTAACCTTATCCCTAACTGTAGCCACAAGACTAATGCTAATCCTAACCCTAACCATGACCCTAAACCGATCTCTCCCATTCCCAACCAATAGCCCAACCATTAACCTTAAACCTGACAGTACCCCTGCCACTAAGTCTAACACAAACCATGACCCTAAACCGAACCATGATCCTAGCCATAGCCCTAACCATAACGCTAGACCCAGACCTAACTCTAACCCTAATCCTAGCCCTAACCTGAACAATGGCACTAACCCTAATGCTCAATCTAGCCCTAGACATAACACTAACACTAAACCGAACTGTAGCCCAAAACCAACACCTACCACTATGTGTAACCCTAACCCTAAACAGAGTATTAATCCTAACGCTAACCCAAATCCTATCCATAAACCTAACCCTAACCCTAGACCTAGCACTATCACTAACATAACCTTAAAGCTAACACTAATCCTAACCCTAATCTGTAACCTAACCCTAACCATAGTACAGACTTAATCCTAATCCTGATTTTAACCCTCACTCTAACCCTAAAACTGACCCTAACCCATAGGCCTAACCCTAAACCTCACCGAACCAGAACCCAAACACGAAACCAAACACTTACCCGGACACAAACCTGAATCTGAACACTAACAAGAACCCTAACCTTGACCCCAACACTAGGACTAACCCTAAACATAAACTTAACCTTAACCATAGCCCTCAACCTAACTCTAACCCTAGCCCTAATGCCAGCCCTAGACCAAGCCCTAACCATAACTGTAAACCTAAGGCTAACCCTAGCCAGAACACTAGGCCTAGCCTTAGCTCTAGACCTAACTAGCCCTAGACTAACCCTAACTCTAAGTCTAGGGCTAACAGTAGCCCTAGCCATAAACCTAGCACTAAACCTAATCCTAATCCTAGCCCTGGACATAACCCCAGCCATAACCCTTACCCTAACCCTAACACTAACCCTAACCATAACACTAAACTTAGCCATAAGCCTAGCCCTAGCAGTAACCCTAACTCGAACCCTCACCCTCACCCTAACCCTAACCCTAACACTAACCCTAGCCCTAAACCTAACACTAATAATAGCCTTAATCCACACCCTAGACCTATCCGTAACCCTGGCAATAACCCTAAACCTAGCCCTCACCCTAGCCTTAGCCCTAAACCTAAACATAGCCCTAGACCTAACCCTACCTGCAAGCCTAACCCTAGCCATAACCCTAACCCTATCCCTAGGGTTAATAAGCCTAGTGCTAAACCTAGCCCTAGCCTTAGACCCAGCCCTAGCCCTAACCCTAACCCTAGCCCTATCCCTAACTTTAACCCTAACCGAAACTCTAAACCTAATGCTAACACTAACCCTAACCCACACACAATTGGTTTGATTTCAACATATGTGAAAGTTGTCACACACAATAGGTGTGATGTCATACATAAAAATGTGAATTATGTCACAAAAAGGTGAATGGTGTCACACATATCAATGGGTGTGTTTTCACACACAAATGTGAGTCTTGTCACACATACACCATTGGTGTGATGTCACACACACATTGAGTGATGTCAGACACACAATGTGTGTGAAGACACACACCAACCTGGTGAAGTCACAGACAATGAGGGTGGTGTCTCTCAGGACAATGAGTGTGAATTCACATATAATGAGAGTTACACAATACACACATGTGGGATTTAAGTCAGAGTAAAATGTGAGATATTTCACAGACACCTAGGTGTTATTTTGTACATAAGAGTGGATGTCACATCACACTGAACAATATGACTGCCGTCACATGCAATGGGAGTGATATCACACAATTTGTGAGATGTGACTGGCTATCCTAGTGTTACCACAATTAAGGTTTGTGATGTCCAAAAAAGGGAGTGATGTCACACATAACAATTGCAGTGATGTCGCACACAAAATGTGAATGATGTCGCAAGCACAACATTGGAGTGATGTCAAACACACTATCAGAGTGATGTCACACTCAATTGGTGTGATGTCATACATAATACTGGAAGTGACAACAACATAACGACAGTTGGGATATCATATCCTAATTAAAGTTGGTGTCACACACAATTGATGTGATGTGACACAAGATGAGGATGTTGTCACACACACAAGTGGTGTGGTGTCACACATAACCGTGTGTCATGTCATGCATAACAATGGGAGTGATATCCCATGCACACAGTGGGATTGATGTCACACTATAAAAGGTGAGTTGTGTCAAAAGGGACACGACGACGTCACACATAGTGAGAGTGTTGTCACATAATTCATATGATGTCACACAGAAACAGGTGAGTAACAGCAGAGGACTCATGATTGACGTCACAAATGTGTGTCGATGATGTGACACTATTGGTGTGATGTCATAAAAACAACAGGAATATTGTCTCAAATAACAGAGAGATGTCACTCCAAATATATGAGTGAAGTCACAGAAACACCATAAGAGTGATGGCACAACAATAGTAGAGTGATGTCCTCAAGAATTAGTGTGACGTCACACAGAATATTAGGAGTAACATCACACGTAACAATAGCGATTTCATATGCAAAATTGCATTCATGTCACACGAATTGGTGTGATGTCAACATCTGTGAATGTTGTCACGCTCATAATAGGTGTGATGTCATACATAAAAAGTGTCTTATGTCACAAAAAAGTGAATGGTGTCAAACATATCATTGGGTATGTTTTCAATCACAAATGGGAGCCCTGTCACAAGCACACCATTGGTGTGATGTCAGACACACAATGTGTGTGAAGGCTCACACCGACCTGGTGATGTCACAGACAACGGGAGTGGTGTCTCTAAGGAAAATGAGTGAATATTCACACATAGCAATGAGAGTTACACAAAACACACCAGTGCGATATGTCAGAGTAAAATGTGAGAAATTTCACAGAAACCTGGAAGTGACCTCATACATAACAGTGGGTGTCACATCACAGTTAAGAATATGACTGTCATCACACACAATGGGAGTGATATTACACAATTTGAGAGATGTGACCGTCTATCCTATTGTTAGCACACTCATGTTGTATGATGTCCCAAAATGAGTGTGATGTCCCATATAATGATTGGAATGATGTCAGACACAAAATGTAAACCAAGTCACACTCAATTGGAATGATGTCAACACTATCAGAGTGATGCCACACTCAATTGGTATGATGTGATTCATAATACTGGGAGTGACACCACACATAATAATGGTTGATATATCATATGGGATTTAAGGTTAATGTCACACACAAAAGTTGTGGTGTGACACACAATGAGGATTTGGCACACTCAAACAATTGATGTGATGTCACCAGGAAGCATGTGGTCATGCCACGCAAAATAGTGGGAGTGATATCACATGCACACAATGGGAGTGATGTCACCCTTTAAAATGTGAATTATGTCACTAGGGACATGTGACTGATGTCACACATAGCGGGTGTAATGTCACACTATTGATGTGATGTCACACATAATGAGACTGAGGTCACACATAAACATGTGAGTAATATCACAAAGGACATGTGACTGATGTCACACATATGTGGGAGTGATGTCACACTGTTGGTCTGATGTCATACATCACAACAGGCGTGATATCACACATAACAGAAAGACGTCACCCAAAATATATGAGCGAAGTCACAGAAACACCATGGGAGTGATGTCACAACACTAGTAGAGTGATGTCCTCTAGAATTAATGTGACATCACACAGAATATTGGGAGTGACATGACACTTAACAATAGCCATTTCTTATGGTAAATTCGAGTGATATCACACACAATCGGTGTGATGTCGACATGTGAATGTTGTCACACACACAATAGGTGTGATGTCATACATAAAAATGTGAATTATGTCACAAAAATGTGAATGGTGTCAGACATATCAATGTGTGTGTTTTCACACAGAAATGTGAGCACTATCACACATACACCATTGGTGTGATGTGATGTCATACAGACATTGAGTGAGGTCAGACACACAAAGTGTGTGAAAGCACACACCAACCTGGTGCTGTCCTGGACATTTGGAGTGGTATCTCTAAGGAAAATGAGTGTGAATTCATACATAACAATGAGAGTTACATAAAACACACAATAGGGATATAAGTCAGAGTAAAATGTGTGAGACTTCACAGAAATCTGGGAGTGATTTCATACAAAACTGTGGATGTCATATCAAAGTTAACAATATGACTGCCCTCACACAACGGGAGTGATATCACACAATTTGAGAGATGTGACAGGCTAACCTAGTTTTATCCTGCTCAAAGTGTGTGATGTCCCAAAATGGGTGTGATGTCACACATAATGATTGGAGTGATGTCAGACACAAAATGTTAGCCATGTAACACACCGTTGGAGTGATGTCAAACACTATCAGAGTGATGCCACACTCAATTGGTGTGATGTGATACATAATACTGGGAGTGACACCACACGTACTAATGGTTTGATATCATATGACAAGGTTGATGTCACTTACCATTGATGAGATGTGACACGCAAGGAGGATGTTATCACACATACAAGGGGTAGGATTTCACCCATAAACAAGTGTGTCACATGACGCATAACATCGGGTGTGATATCACATGAACACAATGGGTGTGATGTTACAAGTTACATGTCACTGATGTCACAGATAGCAGTGGGAGTGGTGTCACACATAAATATATGAGTAATCTCACTAAGGACACATGACTGATATCACAAATATGCTGGTAATAGAAACATTGGTTTCTAGCCAATGTATTGAAAGAACACTTCTGCTGAACTCAGCTTGCCAATAGCTGTAGGGAATATACTCTAATGAGACATTTTATACTTTTCACTACAACTGGTACAGCTTATCTGTAACATCCTTTCAATGAAAGTACAGTGTGAAGAAAAACTCCTTTTTTTATCTGTTTATGATCGTCTTGAAAAGTCCCTTTTCAAAGATTGCAGTTTGCATCTTTCATTCAGGCTTTCTCTTACATGGAACGAAAGAATGTGCTTGTTGAGCTTGGTTTGCCAGTAGCTGTTAGGGAGCATCTTCCTATGAGAGGGCTTAAACTTTTCACTACACAAGGAAGAGAATATCTATAATATCCATTTATGAAAAGCACAGTGTGGAGAAAAACTCTTGCTTGTACCTGTTTAGCATCTGCACTGAAAAGTACTTTTTCAAACATTGTAGCTCACGACATTTACTCAGGCTCTCTCTCACATTATAGGAGAGAATATTCTTACAACTGAGCAAAGGTTGCCATTAGCTGTAAGTAAGATCTGCCCATGAGAGCGTTGATCCATTTCACTACTGCTGGGAGAAAGTACCTATAACATCCATTGTAATAACATACACGGTGGAAAACAACTCATTTTAGTTGTTGAGGATCATCTTGATGAGTGAGCTTTTCAATCATTGATCTTCATGGCCTGCACTCAGGCTTTCCCTCAAATATAATGAAAGAACACCCGTTCTGAACCCAACAGCCCTGTAGCTGTAAGTCAGCTCTTCCTTGGAGGGCTTTTAAACTTGTCACTACAGCTGGGAGAAAGTATCTGTAACATCTATAAAATGAAAGTCAAGTGTGCAGAAAAATCTCTGGCTGGTATGTCTATAGGATCCTCCTGCAAATTGCCTTTTCCATCATTGTAATTAACGACCGTCACTCTGGCTCTCTCTCCTATGTAATGCAAGAAACTACTTGCTGAACTCAGCTGGCAAGGAGCTTTAAGCAGGATCCTCCTCTGAGAGCTTGTAAACTTGCACTGCAGCTGCAAGAGAATATCTGTAACATCCATTCCATGTAAGATCTCTGTGGAGGAAAACACTTCCTTTTAGCTTTTTAGGATCATATTGTAAAGTGCCTTTCATCTTTGCAGTTGATTGCATGCACTCAGGCTTCCTTCCTGATATAAAAGAAAACACCCCTGCTAAACCTACTTTGCCAGTGGCTGTTGGGAACACCTTCCTAGGAGAGTTTCCACTTTTAACCACAGCTCAGAAAGAAGCTGTATCACATCCATTCAATGAAAGTATACCATGAAGAAAACCTCTTCCTGTAAGTGTTTATGTTCATGTTCTTAAGTAGCTTTAACTACACTGCAGTTCAATCTGTATTCAGGGTCTCACTAGCATATCATGATGACCATTATTGCTTATCACAGCTTGCCAGTATCTGATAGTAACATCTTCATATGAGAGGATTTAAAATTTCAGTAACACTGGGAGAGTGTATCTATAACATCCATAAAACGAAAGTCCAGTATCTATAAAATCCATTGCTTCTATCTGTATAAGACTATCCTGATAATTGCCTTTATCAACATTGCAGTTAACCACCTTCAATCAGGAATTCCTCCCCATGTAAAGCAAGAAAGTTCTTGCTGACCTCTTCTTCCAAGTACTTTACAGGAGGATCTGTCTCTGAGAGCCTTTAAACTTTCCACTGCAGTGGGGCGAGTATTACTCTAACAACCATTCCATGAACCTACTCTGTGGTGAGAAACTCTTAAAGTTAGCATTTTAGGATATGTTAAAGTGCCTTTTCCTCTTTGTCGCTCATTGCCTGCACTGAGGCTCCCTTCCCAACCGAAAGACAACTCACCACTGCTCAAACAAGTTTGAAAGTAGCTGTTAGGAACAACGTCCTATGACAGCTTTCCAACTATCACTACAGGTGGTGCAGATGATCATTACCATCCATTCAATAAAAGTTGACTGTTCAAAGCAACTCCTGTTTGTAGGTGTTTAGGATCATCTTGAGAAGAGTCTTTTAATTACTGCAGTTCAATCTGCATTCGGGGTCTGAGTAGCATATTATGATGAACACTATTGATTAACACAGGTGGCCAATATCATAGGTTACATCTTCATATGTGAGGTTTTTCAGTTTCAATGCAGCTAGAGGAGAGTATCTATAACATCCATAAAATGAAAGTCAAGTGTGGAGAAAATCTCATCCTTGCATCTATATAGAATCTTCTTGCAAATTGCCTTTTCCCTCTTTGCAGTTAACAACATTCACTCAGGCTCTCTCTCCCAAGACATGCAAGAAAATGTTTGCTGAACTCAGCATGCAAGTATCTCTGAGGAGGATTTTCCTCTGAGATCTATTAAACATTTCACTGCATCTGGGAGAGACTATCTCCAACATCCATTCCGTGAACATAATCTGTGCAGAAAAAGTCCTCCTTTTAGGTATTAGGGTCATATGGTAAATTGCCTTTTCCTCTTTGCTGTTCATTGTCTGCAATGATGTTTCCTTCACTATATAGAGACAAAACAGCACTGCTCAACCAATTTTGCCAGTAGCTGTAAGGGACATCTTCGTATGAGAGATTTCAAAGTATGACTACAGGTTTTGCTGATTATATTTAACATCCATTCCATTGCAGTTGAATCTTCAGAGAAACTCCTGATAGTAGCTGTTTAGGATCATCTTCAGAAGAGATATTTAATACACTACAGTTCAATCCACTTTCAGGCTCTCATGAACATATCATGACAAACATTATGGCTTAACACATGTGGCCTATATCTGTAAGTAACATCTTCATCTGAGATGTTTTAAAATTTCGGTACAGCTGGGAGAGGGTATCTATAACATCCATAAAATGAAAGTGAAATATGCAGAAAATCTGTGGCTTGTCTCTTTTTGGGATCAGCCTGCATATTGCCTTTAGATCACTGCAGTTAACGACCTTCGCTCAGGCTCTCTATCCCATGTAATGCAAGAAAGTGTTTCTTAACTCGCCTTGCAGGAATCTTTAAGGATGATCAACCTCTGAGAGCTTGTAAACTTTTCACTGCAGCTAGGAGAACCTATTCATTACATCCATTCCATGTAAGTACTCTGTGGAGGAAAACACTTGCTTTTAACTTCTTTGGATCATATTGTCAATTGCATTCTCATCTTTGAATTTCATTGCCTGCCCTCAGGCTTCCTCCCCGATGTAAAGAAAAAACACCACTGCTAAACCTACTCTGCCAGTAGTGATTAGGAACACCTTCCCATGAGAGTTTACACTTTTCACCACAGCTCAGAAAAAAGCTCTATCACATCCATTTAATGAAAGTACACTGTGAAGATGACTTCTGCTTATAACTGTTTAGAGTCATCTTCATAAGTGACTTCAAATACACTGCAGTTCAATCTGCGTTCAGGGTCTCACTAGCATGTCATGACGAACACTATTGCTTAACACAGGTGACGAATATCTGTTAGTAACATCCTCATTGGAGAGGTTTTAAAATTTCAGTACGGCTGGGAGACAATATATGTAACATCCATAAAATGAAATTCCACTTTTGAGACAATCTCTTGTTTATATCTGTGTAGGATTATCCTAAAAATTGCCTTTTACATCATTGCTGTTAACGACCTACACATAGGAATTCTCTCCTTGTAATGCCAGAAAGTCCTTGCTGAACTTGCTTGCAAGTATCTTTAAAGAGCACCTTCCTCTGAGAGCTTTTAAACTTTCCATTGTAGCTGGGAGAGAATATCTATAACATCCATTCCATGAACATACTGTGTGGTGGAAAAGTCTTCCTTTTAGTTTTTTGGATCACATAGTAAAGTGCCTTTTCCTCTTTGTAGTTCATGTCCTGCACTGAGGCTTCCTTCCCACAGGAAAGACAAAATACCACTGCTCAACGAAGTTGACCAGTAACTCTTTGAAACACTCCTAGGAGAGCTTTCAAACTATCACTACATGTGGTGCAGATTATTATTATCCTACGTTCAACGAAAGCGGACTCTTCAGAGAAACTCTGCTTACAGCTGTTTGGGATGATCTTGAGAAGAGACTTGGACTACACTGTAGTTCAGTCTGCCTTCATGTTCTCAGTAACGTATCATGATGAACACTATTGCTTATCACAGTTGGCCAATATCTGTAAGTAACATCTTCATATGAATGGTTTTCAAATGTCAGTACAGCTGGCAAAGGGTATCTATAACATTCATCAATTGAAATTCAGGTGTGGAGAAAATCTTTTGCGTGTATCTGTATAGGACTATTCTGAAAATTGCCTTTTCCAACATTGCAGTAAATAACCTTCATCCGTGCTCTTTCTCCCAAGTCAGGTAAAAAAAGTTTGCTGAACTCAGCTTGGAAGTATCTTTAAGGAGGATCTCCCTCTGAGAGCTTTTAAACTTTTCACTGCAGCGGGGAGCGAATATCAATAACATCCATTTCAGGAATGTACCCTGTGGAGAAAAATTCTTCCTTTTAGCTTTCTAGGATCATATGGTAAAGTGCCTTTTCCTCTTTGTCGTTCATTGCCTGCACTGAGCCTCCCTTCCCTATGGAAATAGAAAACACTCCTGCTCAATGACCTTTGCCAGTAGCCATCAGAGCATCTTCTTAGGAGAGCGTTTGAATGATCACTACAGGTGGTGCAGATTATTGTTATGATCAACTCAAAGAAAGTTGACGCTTCCCAGAAACTCCAGCTTGTGGCTGTTAATGGTCATCTTGAGAAGAGACTTTTAATAGACTGCAGTTCAAACTCTAGTCAGGGTCCCACTAGCATATCATGATGAACTATATTGTTTAAGACAGGTGGCCAATATCTGAAAGCAACATCTTTATCTTAAAGGTTTTAAAACTTCAGTACTGCTGGGATAGAGTATCTATAACATCCATAATATGAAAGACAAGTTTGGTAAAAATCTCATTCCTGTATGTGTAGGTTCATCATGCAAATTGCCTTTTCCCTCATTGCATTTAATGGCCTTCACTCAGCTCTCTCTCCAAAGTAAAGCAAGAAAACGTTTGTTGAACTCAGCTTGCAAGGTCCCTTAAGAATGATCTTCCTCTGAGAGCTTTTAAAATTTCCACTGCAGCTGGGAGAACTTATCTATAATATCCATTCCATGTAAGTACCATGTGGAGGAAAACACTCGCTTTTAGCTTCATCAGATCATATTGTCCATTGCATTTTCATCTTTGCATTTCATTGCCTGCACTCACGTTTCCTCCCTGATTTAAAGAGAAAACACTACTGCTAAACCTACTCTGCCAGTAGCTGTTAGGAACTCCTTCCTATGAGAGTTTCAACTTATCAACACACTTCGGAAAGAAGATCTATCAAATCCATTCAATGAAAGTATACCGTGAAGATAACCTCTTCTCCTACCTGCTTAGGATTATTTTCATGAATGACTTTAAACACACTGCAGTTCAGCCTGCATTTAGTGTATCATTAGCATATCATAATGAACAATATTGCTTAACACAGGTTGCCAATATCTGTTAGTAACATCTTTATATGAGAGGTTTTAAATTTTCAGTACATCTGGAGAGAGTAAGTATAACATTCATAAAATGAGAGTTCAGTGTGGAGAAAATCTCTTGGTTGTATCTGTATAGTATTATCCTGAAAATTGCCTTTTCCACCATTGCAGTTAACGACCTTCACTTAGGAATGCGCTCCCAGGTAAGGCAAGAAAAATCTTGATGAACTCAGATGGCAAGTGGCTTTCAGCAGATCTGCCTCTGTGAGCTTTTAAACATTCCACTGCAGCTGGGACAGAATATCTATACCATACATTCCATGTAAGTACTCTGTGGAGGAACATACATCATTTTAGCTTTTTAAGATCATCTTGCAAAGTGCCTTTTCATCTCTGCAGTTCACTGCCTGCACTCAGGCCTCCTCCCCAACGTAAAGACAAAACACCACTGTAAACCTATTTTGCCAGTTGCTGCTAGGAGCACATTCCTATGAGATGTTAAAATTGTCACCACAACCGGGGAAGAAACTCTATCACATCCATTCAACGAAAGTACTGTGTGAAGAATATCTTTACGTGTCGCTGTTTAGAATCATATTCATGAGTGACATTAAAAACATTGTAGTTCAGTCTACCTTCAGGGTCTCACTAGCATATCATTATCAACACTATTGTTTAACACAGGTTTCAAATATCTGTTAGGAATACCTTCATATGAGAGGTTTTAAAGTTTCAGTACAGATGGGAGTATCTATAACATCCATAAAATGACAGTTCATTGTAGAGAAAATTTCTTGCTAATATCTGTATAGGACTATCCTGAAAATTTCCTTTGCATCCTTGCAGTTAACAACATTCACTTAGTAATTCTCTCCCCTTTTAATGAAAGAAAGACCTTGTTGAACTCAGATTGCAAGTAGCTTTCCGCAGGATCTGCCTCTGAGAACTTTTAAAATTTCCACCGCAGCTGGGACACAATATCCATAACATCCAGTACAGGAAAGTACACTGTGCAAAAAAACTCTTCCATGTAGATTTTTGGACGATGTGGTTCAGTAACTTATCCTCTTTGCCGTTCATTGCCTGCACTGAGGCTGTCTTCCCAATGGAATGACAAAACACCACTAAGCAACCAAGTTTGCCAGTAGTTTTCAGGATCATCTTACTAGGAGAGCTATCACTACAGGTGGTGCAGATTATCCTTACCATCCATTTAATGACAGTTGACTCTTCAGAGAAACTCCTCCTTGTAGCTGTTTAGGATCATCTTGAGAATTTGAATACACTGCAGTTCAAACTACATTCAGGGTCTCACTAGCGTATCATGACGAACACATTTGTTTAACACAACTACCAAATAAGTGTAAGTAACATCTTCATACGAGAGGATTTAAAATTTCAGTACACCTGGGAGATAGTATCTATAGCATCAGTAAAAGGAAAGGCCATCTGGAGCAAAATTCTTGCTTGCATCTGTAGAGGACTATCCTGAAAATTGCCTCTCCCAACATTGCTGTTAACAACATTTACTTAAGAATTTTCTCCCTGGGTCCTGCACGGTGGCGCAAACAGTTTCGTGTGCACGATCCACATTGGTGGCCTGGGGTTTTCAGTTTCCCAACCCTGGGCACGCACCAACACACTGCTTGCCAGGACATGTTGTGGTGGCGTCCCATATAAAGTAGAGGAAGATGGGCACAGATGTTATCTCAGGGCCAAACTTCCTCAACAAAAAAGAGGAGGATCAGCATCGGATGTTACCTCAGTGCTTATCTTCCTCACACAAAAAAAAGAATTCTCTCCCATGTAATGCCAACAAGTTCTTGCTTAATTCTGCTTGCAAGTAAGTTTAAGGAGCATTTACCCCTGAGAGCTTTTAAACTTTCCACTGCAGCTGTGAGAGAATATCTATAGTATCCATCTAATGAACATACTCTGTGGAGAAAAACATTTCCATTTAGTTTTTGAGGGTCATAATGGAAAGTTACTTTTCTTCCTTTTGGTTCGTTGCCTGCACTGAGGCTGCCTTCTCAATGGAAAGACAAAATACCACTGCTCAGGCACTTTTGCCAGTAACAACTAAGGAAATGACTTCGTGCCCTGTCTCTCTTCCTTCCAGCAAATGAGGTCCACCTTTCTTAACCAGGTTGGGGACATATTGCCATTTCAGGCTTTGAGAAGGAATATCACATTCCTTGGATATTTCTGATCCCAGGTTCTAAGTAGAGCTCTAGGAACAAGTTAGGAATTGAATTTTAATGATTACTGGAACTTATCTGAACTATGTATAACACCCATCGTTGGAAATAACTTCATGCCCACTATCTCTTCCTTCCATCTCGTAAAGATCAGAAACCTAAAATAGGTATATAACCGAATGCAGTTTCAGGCCTTGAGATTGAATCTCATATTCCTTTGAGAGGGCACTTTCTGACCCAGGCTTGTATGCAAATGTCTAGAAACGACTTTGTATATGAGCGGCAATCATTAATACAGCTGAGCTTATCTATGGCTAACACCCATTTCTGGAACTATCTTCATGCCCAATCTCTCTTCCTTCCAGCTCTGGAGGTTTACATTCCTAAAACAGGTTTTGAATATATTGTGGTTTCGAGCCTTAGGAGGGAATATCACATTCCTTTGAGAAGACAATTTCTCGTCCCAGCATGTAAGTATATGTCCAGGAACAAGTTAGTATTTGAGTGGCAATCATCACTACAGCTGAGCTCATCTGTATAAAATACCCATCCCTGGAAGTATCTTTGTGCTCACTCGCTCTTCCTTTCAGCTCGTGAGAATCACCTTCCTAAACCAGGTTTAGAACATAATGCTATTTTGGTCATTGAGAGCAAATTTCACATTCCTCTGTGAAGACACTTACTGACAACTTCTTGTAAGTAGATGTCTAGGAACAAGTTTATATTGGAGCATTAATCAGTACTACAGCTGAATAAAATGATTTATAATACACATTCCTCAAAATAACTTCATGTAAAAACTCTCTTCCTTCTAGCACTAAGCATCACTAAACTAAACCAGTTTAGGACCATATTGCCTTGTTGGGCCCTGAGAAGGATTCTCGCATTCCTTTGAGAAGGCACTTTCTGATCCCAGAGTGGATGTAGATGTCTAGGAACAATTTGTATATGAGTGGCAAGCGTTACGATAGCTGAGCTAAGCTGTGTATAATACCCATTCCTGAAAATAACTTTGTGCCTCATCTCTCTTCCTTCCAACTCATAAGGATCACAAAGCTAAACCAGGTTTGGAACATATTGCCATGTCACTCCTTGAGATGGAATCTCATATTTCTTTCAGAAGGCACATTCTGATCCTGTCCAGAATGTTGATGTCTAGGAATAAGTATGTATATGTGTGTTAATCATTACTAGATCTGAGCTCAACTGTCTATAACAACCATTCCTGGTAATACTTTTTGCCTCATCTCTCCTCCTTCAATCTCATAAGGATCACAAATATAAACCAAGTTTCATGCATCATGCCATTTCAGGCCTTGAGAATGAATCTCACACTACTTTGAAGGCACTTGCTAATCCCTGCTTCTAAGTAGATGTCCAGGACAAGATTCTATATAAGTGGCAATCATTACTACAACTGAACTATTCTTTGAATAACACCCAATCCTGAAAATAACTTCATGCCAAATCTATCTTCCTTCCAGCTCGTAATGAAGACCTTCCTCAACCAAGTTGGGAACATATTGCCATTTCAGACCTTGAGAAGAAATCTCACATTCCTTTGAGACAGCAGTTTCTGATCACAGCCTGCACGTAGACGTCTAGGATCAAGTTTGTATGTGAGTGGCAATCACTAATAGAGCTGTGCTTCTCTCTTCCTTCCATCTCGTGAGGATCACAAACCTAAATCAGGTTTGGAACATAATGCCATTTAAGGTCCTTGAGAACAAATCTCACACTTCTTTGAGAAAGCAATTTCTGATCCCGGCTTGTAAGTCAAAGTCTAGTAACGAGTTTCTAAATGCGTGGCAATCATTACTACAGCTGAGCTAAACTATGTATAAGAACCATTCCTCAAAATAACTTCCTACCTCATCTCTCTTCCTTCCAGCTCTAAAGGATTACATTCCTAAGCAAGGTTTTAAATGTAATACCATGTCGGGCCTTGAGAAGGAATCTCACGCATCCTTGAGAAGGAACTTTCTGATCCCAGCTTCTAAGTAGATCCCTAGAAACAAGTTAGTATATGAGTGGAATCATTACTACAACTGAGCTGAACTATGAATAACACCTATTCCTGAAAATAACATCGTGCCGGTCTCTCTTCCTTCCAGATCATAAGGCCCACCTTCCTCAACCACGTTTGGAACATATTGCCATTTCCAGCCTTGAGAAGGAATCTCATATTCCTTTAAGAAGGCACTTTCTGATCACTGCTTCTAAGTATATGTCCAGGAACAAGCTTCTATATAAGTGGCAATCGTTAGTACAACTGAGCTATTCTATGAATAACATCAATTCCTGTAAAAAAAACTTCATGCTCAATCTCTCTTACTTCCAGATCATAAGTACCACCTTCCTTGCCAAGTTTGGAACATATTGCTTCAGGCCTTCAGAAGGAATATCACATTACTTTGAGAAGTCACTTTCTGATCCTGGGGTGATGTAGATGTCTAGGAACAAGTTTGTATTTGAGTGGCAATCATTACTACACCTGAGTTAATCTATGTAGAAAACTCATTCATGGAAATGTCATTGTGCCCAATCTCTCTTCCTTCTATCCAGTAAGGATCACAAACCTAAGCCAGGTTGGGGACATATTGCGGTTTGGGGCCCTGAGAAGGAATGTCACATTCCTTTGCGAAGGACCTTTGTGTTCCCGACCTGTATGTAGATTTCTATGAACAACTTTGCATATGAGTGGCAATCATGATGACAGGAGCTAAAGTATGTATAACAGCCATTCCTGGAAATAACTTCATGCCCAAACTCTCTTCATTCCAGCTCATAAGGACCACCTTCGTCAACCAGGTTTGGAACATAGTGTCCTCTCAGGCTTTTAGAAGGAATCTCACATTCTTTTGAGAACACACTCTCTGATACCAGCTTCTAAGTAGACATCTAGGAACAAGATTGTATAGGTGTGTCTGTCATTACTACAGCTGACAAACTTGGTATAACACCCATTCCTGGAAATCACTTTGTGCCTAATTTCTCTTCCTCCATCTATCCAGATGGACCATAATGCCATTTCAGTCCTTAAGAAGGAGTCTCACATTGCTTTCAGAAGGAATGTTCTGATCCTGGCTTTTACGTAGATGTCTAGGAACAAGTTTGTATATGATTGGCAATCATTACTACAGTTGAGGTGAACTTCACATAACACCCATTCCTGGAAGTAACTTTGTGCCTAATCTCTCTTTCTTCCATCTCATAAAGATCAGAAACCTAAACCAAATTTCGAAGATACTGTCATTTTGCACCTGGACAACAAAACTCACATTCCCTTGAGAAGGCTCTTTCTAATCCTGGTTTCTAAGTAGATGTCTAGGAAAACGTTGTTATATGAGTTTCAATCATTAGTAGAGGTGAGTTTTATTTTGTATAACACCCATTCCTGGAAATAACTTTGTGCCTTATCTCGCTTCCTTCAATCACGTAAGGATCACAACCCAAAACGAGGTTTGGTAAATAATGCCAATTCGGCCATTGAGAACGATCTTACATTTCTTTGAGAAGGCAATTTCTGATCCTGGCTTGTAAGTAAATGTCTAGGAGCAAGTTTGAATGTGAGTGGCAATAATTACTACAGCAGAGATGAAATATATATCACCTATTCTTGAAAATAACTTGGTGCCCAATCTCTCTTCCTTCCAGCTCGTAAGCATCACCAACCTAAATGTTTTGGAACATATTGGCATTCGGACCCTGAGAAGGTATCTCACTTTCCTATGAGAAGGCACTTTGTAATCCCAGCCTATATGTAGATATGCAGGAACAAGTTTGTAAATGAGTGACAATCATTATTAAAGCGGAGTTAAAAGGTGTATAACACCTAATCCCTGAAACAATTTTGTGCATAATCTCTCTTCCTCCCATGTTGTAAGGATCACTTTGCTCACCCAGGAACATAATTTGGAAAATAATGCCATTTCTGGACCTGAGAATTAATCTCACATTCCTTTGAGAAGGAAATTTCTAATGCAGACTTTTAAGTAGAAGTCCATGAACAAGTTTGTATATGAGTGGCAATCTTCCTACAGCTTAGCAAAAGTATGTGTAACGCCCATACCTGGAAATAAATTTGTGCCTAACCTCTCTTCTTTCCATCTTGTAATGGTGAAAAACCTGAACCCGGTTTGGAGCATAATGCCATTTTGTGCCCTGAGAACGAATCTCATACTCCTTTGATAAGGCACTTTCTGAACCACCTTGTAAGTAACAGTCTAGGAACAAGTAGCTATATGAGTGGTAATCGTTAGTACAACTGAGCTAACCTATGTATAGCACCTGCTTCTGGACATGACTTCATGCCCAATCTCCCTTCCTTCCAGCTGCTACAGATCTCCTTCCAAAAGCAGGCTTGTAAACAGGGCCATGTAGGGCCTTGAGGCAGGATCACTCTCAAATGCCTTGGAGAACACAATTTCTTTTCCGGGTTTGAATGTAGACGGTATGAAACACCTTGGTATCTGAGAGGCATTCATTACTACAGCTGAATTGAACTATGTATTACAACCATTCTTGATAGTAACTTCATGCCCACTCTGTCTTCCTTCCAGCTCCCAAGGATCGCCTTCCCAAAGCAGGTTTTGCACAGGGCCATGTAGGGCCTTGAGAGAGAATCTCACGCACATGCCTTAGAGAAGGAACTTTCTTATCCCGGTTTGTAAGTAGATGGTAAGAAACATCTTTCCATCTGAGTGGCATAACTACTACAGCTGTGTTAAACTATGGATAACACCAGTTCCTGGAACGAAGTTCAGGCCCAATATCCCTTCCTTCCAGTACATGAGGATCGCCTTCCCAAGGAAGTTATGGAACTAGGACCATGTAGTGCCTTGAGACACTCTGACTCACAAGCCATAGAGAGTACACTTAATGATAGCGGATTCTAAGTAGATGGTTAGGAACATGTTTGTATCTGAGTGGCAAGAATTGCTACAGCTGAGCTAAACTAAGTATAACACCCATTCATGGAAATGACTTAGTACCCAATCTCCCTTCCTTCCAGCTCCTAAGGATCGCCTTCTCAAAGCAGGTTTGGAAACAGGACTGTGTATTATCTTGTGACAGCATCTCACTCATAAGCCATTGAGAGCACGTTTTCTCATACTACATTCTAAGTAGATGGCTAGAAGCATGTTTGTATCTGAGTGGCAGGCGTTACTACAGCTGAGCTAAACTAAGTATAACTCCCATTCCTGGAAATTACTATGTGCCCGATCTCCCTCCTTCCAGCTCCAAAGGATCACTTTCCCAAAGCAGGTATGGAGACAGGGCCGTGTAGGGCCTTGACACAGGATCACTCTCAAATGCCTTAGAGAATGGAATTTCTTATCCTGGGTTGGAAGTAGATGGTTAGAAACATCTTTGTTTGTGAGTGGCAAACATTACTACAGCTGAGTTAAACTATGTATAAGACCCATTCCTGGAAACAACTTGGTGCCCAATCTCCCTTTCTCCCAGCTCCTAAAGATCGCCATCCAAAACCAGGTTGTACACAGGGCCATGGAGGGCCTTGAGAGAGGATTTCACACACATGTCTTAGGGAGGCACTTTCTTATCTCGGCTTGTAAGTAGATGGAAAGAAACATCTGTCTATCTGAGTGGCAATCACTACTGAAGGTGAGTTAAACTATATAACACCCATTCCTGGAAAAAACATCTTGCCAGATATCCTTTCCTTCCAGCGCATAAAGATCGCCTTGCCAAAGCAGGTTTACACAGGCCCATGAAGGGCCTTGAGAGACAATCTCACTCACATGATTTAGAGATTTATGTTTAGGGTTAGGGTTAGGGCTAGGGTTAGGGTCAGGCTTAGGTTTAGGGTTAGCTTTCGGGTTTGGGTTAGGGTTAGGGTTACTGTTAGGGTTAGTGTTAGGGTTATGGTTTGGTTCCGCTTACGGTTAGGGTCAGGGTGCGGTTTAGAGTTCAGGCTGGTTCATGGTTAGGGCTACATTTAAGATTGGCCTTAAGGTAAATCTTGGGATTCTGGTTAGTGTTCGGGTCGGGTTAGGCTTTGGGTGAGGGTTAGAGTTAGGGTTCAGGATTGAGTTATGTTTAGGCTTATGGTAAGTGTTACTGGTTGCTAAGAATTAGGGTTATTGTTGCCTTCCCATTAGGGTTAACGTTCGGGTTATTGTTAGGGTTCAGGTTAGGGTTAGGGTTATGGTTCATGTTAGGGTTTAGTTTAGGGTTAGTGTTTGGGTTGGGGGTAGGATTAGGGTTAGGGTTCTGGTTAGGTTGGAGTTAGGGTTCGTGTACTGTTTTGGTTTAGGTTTAGGGTTAGAGTTAGCCTTCAGGTCAGTGGTCGGGTTAGCTTTAGTTTAAGCTTCGTGTTATGGTTCAGGTTAGGGTTAGGTTTAGTGGTCTGGTTAGTGTTAGAGTTACAGTTAGTGTTAGTGTTAGGGTTAGTGTCGGGTCAGTCTTCAGGTTAGGGTTAGGCTTAGGGATCGGTTTACTTTACGAGTTAGGGTTAGGGTTCGAGTTAGGTTTAGGGGTATGGTTGGGTTCGTGTTTGGGTTAGCAATAGGGTTCGGGATATGGTTAGGGGTCTGGTTCGTGTTCGGATTAGCATTAGCGTTAGTGTTCACATTAGGGTTAGGGTTTGGGATCGGGTTAGTGTTAGCATTGTTAGGTTTCAGGTTAGGATTAGGGTTAGGGTTAGGGTTAATGTTAATTTTAGGATTAAGGTTAGTATTATGGTTCGATTTCGGGTTAGAGTTAGGGTTAGGATTCATGTTACGGTAAGGGCTACGGTTTGGGTTAGCATTAAGTTTAGTTTTAGTGTTACTATTTGGATTAGTGTTATGGTTAAGTTTCAGGTTTGGTTTAGGGTTAGCTTTAGCCTTAGGGTTCACGTTAGGGTTAGGATTACAGTTCGTTTCACTTTAGGGTTAGGAGTTGGGTTATGTATAGGGTTATGTTTAGTGTTCGGATAAATGTTACAATTAGGTTTCACTTTCGGTTTAGGGTTAGCCTTAGCTTTAGGGTTCGGGTTAGGTTAGGGTTAGGGTTGGATTTAGGGTTATGGTTCGGTGTAGTGTTAGGTTTAAGGTTAGGTTAAGGGTTAGGATTGGGTTTAGTGTTAGAGTTAGTGTTCAGGTTAGGGTTAGGGTTCAGCTTCAAGTTCATCTTAGGGTTGGGTTAGTGTCGGGCGAGGAGTCTAGTTAGTGTTAGGGTTATGGTTCAGGTTAGGGTTTCTGATAGTGTTAGAGTTAATATTCGTGCTAGGATAATGGTTAGCTCTAGGGTTAAGGTTGGGTTCTGGTTAAGGTTACATCTGGTGTTCAGGTTAGGTTTAGGGTTCAATTTCTTGTTCGGGTTAGGGTTAGTGCTACGTTTTGGGTTATGTTTAGTGTTAGGATTAGGGTTACAGTTATTGTTAGTGTTACATTTAGGGAGAGGTTAGTGTTCGGATTAGGGTTAGGGTTAGGGTTCGGGTTCTGGATTGTGTTAGGGTTTCAGTTATTGTCGGGTTCGGCTTCGTGTCAGGGTTAGGTTTTGGGTTCGGTTTAGTTAACGGTTAGGGTGAGGGTTAGGGTTAGAGTTTGGTTTCAGGTTACTATTAGGGTTGGGGTTAGGATTAGGCTTCGGTTTAGTGCTAGGGTTAGGGTTTGGGTTAGGGTTAGAGTTTGTTAGGGTTAAGGGTAGGACTGGGTTAGGGTTAGGGTTCACGTTTGGGTTAGGATTAGGGTTAGTGTTAGGGTTTGTGTTAGGGTTAGGCTTTGGGTTAGCGCTAGGGTTAGGGTTAGGGTTGGGTTGGGTTACGGATAGCATTAGGGTTCAAGTTTAGGTTAGGGTTAGGGTTTGTGTTAGGGTTATGATTTGGGTTAGTGTTTGGGTTGCTGTTAGAGTTCGAGTTAGGGTTAGGCTTAGGGTTAGGGCTAGGTTTACTCTTAGGGTTTGGTTGGGTTAGGGTTAGGGTTAGGGTTTGGGTTAGTGTTTGTGTCATGGTTAGGTTTCAGTTTCTGGTTAGGGTTAGGGATAGCGATAGTATTCAGGTTAGTGTTAGGGGTAGAGTTCGGTTTAGGTTTGGTTTTGGGTTAGGGTTAGAGTTCGGATTAGGTGTATGTTTACCTCTAAGTTTAGGTTTCAGGTGAGGATTAAGGTTAGGGTTAAGGTTACAGTTAGGGTGTGTGTTAGGGTTAGGGTACAGGTTAGGTTTAGAGTTAGAGTAAGTGTTAGAGTAAGAGTCAGGGTTAGTTTTATGATTCAACATCAGGTTAGGCTTTGGATTATGTTTCATGTTAGGGTAAGCGTTACAGTTTGGGTTAGGGTTAGGTATAAGGTTAAGCTTAGTTTTAGGGTTAGTGTTTGGACTAGCGTGAGGGTTAGGTTTCAGGTTAGGGATTGCTTATGGTTAGGGTTAGGATCGGGTTACGCTTCAGGTTAGGATTAGGGTTAGGGTACGGGTTAAGTTTAGGGTTAGGGTTAGTGTTCCGGTACGAGTTAGTGTTAGGGTTAGGCCTAGGGTTAGTGTTAGAGTTGGCTGCGGGTTTGGGTTAGGGTTAGGGATATGGTTACTGTTAGGGTTAGGTTTATGGTTATGGTTGGGTTCCGGTTAGGTTTAGGGTTAGGGTTCAGGTTAGGGTTAGGGTTAGGTTTAGGGTTAGGATTAGTGTTAGGTTTCAGGACAGGGTTATGGTTAGGGTTAGGGTTACGCCTAGGCTCTGTTTGGGTTACAGTTAGTTTTAAGGTTAGAGTTCGGGTTAGTGTTAGTGTTAGGGTTCAGGTTAGGGTCTGGATTAGGGTTCAGGTTAGGGTTTAGTGTTGGGGTTGTGGTTAAAGCTAGGGTTAGGACTCTGGTCAGTGTTAGGGTTAGGGCCAGCACCAGTTTTCTTTAGGCTTAAATTTAGTCTTAGGTTTTAGGGTTAGGTTTATGATTAGTGTTAGGGTTAGTGCTTGGGATAGGGTTGGGGTTAAGCTTCGTTTTGGGGATCTAGGAAGTTTTAGGGTTAGGGTTGGGGTTCGAATTAGTGATAGGGTTACTGCTATGGTTTGGGTTATGGTTAGGCTAAGGTTTATGGCTAGGTTTAGGGTTGGGTTAGATTAGGGTTAGGGTTAGGGTTAGGGTTCGGGTTAGGGTTAGTGTTAGTTTTCAGGCTAGGGTTAGGGTTAGGGTTAGTTATAGGGTTACTCTTAAGGTTAGGGTTAGTGTAAGTGTTATGTTTCGGTTTTGGCTTAGGGTTATGGTTAGGTGTAGGGTTAGAGTTAGTGGTCTGATTGCAGTTCTGGTTCCAGTTCGGGCTTGTGATTCAGGTTAGGGTTAGAGTTAGGGTAGGATTAGGCCTCAGGTTAAGTTTAGGGTTCACGTTAGGATTAGAATTAGCGTTAGGGGTATAGTTCGGGTTCGGGTTTGGGTTACATTTAACAGTAGGATGGGGTCATGCTTTGGGTTAAGGTTATCATTTGGTTCAGGTTAGTGTTTCGGTTAGCATTATGCTTAGGGTTAGTGTGCTGGTTAGATTAGGGTTAGTGTTCAGGTAGAGTTTAGTTGGGTTAGAGCTAGTGTTTGCTTTATGTTTATGGTTAGGTTTAGGGTTAAGCCAGGGTTCAGGTTAGAGGTATGTTAGGGTTAGGGTTCGTGTTCCGGTTAGTAATTGTGCTCGAATGCAGTTTAGGGTTAGGGTGCAGGTTAGATTTAGGTTACCGGTTATGGTTAGGTTTATGGTGCAGGTTAGTGTTAGGGTTAGGGTTCCGTTTAGGGTTTGGGTTAGGGTTATCTTTATTGTTAGTGTTCATGTGGGTTAGGGTTAGCGTTCCTGTTGTCGTTTAGGTTAGGTTTAAGGATAGGGTTAGGGTTAAGGTTAGGGTTCGGTCTCAAGTTACGTTTAGTGTTAGATTCTGGGTTTGGGTTCAGGGTTAGAGCTAGGGGTGGGTTTGAGTTAGGGTTCTGGTTAAGCTTATGGTTTGGGTTAGGTATAGGTTTAGTGTTATAGTTAGTTTTCAGATGAGGGTTAGGGCTAGGCTTAGGGTTCGGTTTCAAGATCTGGTTAGGTTTAGGGTTAGTGTTAGGCTTCTTGTTAGGGTTAGCACTAGGATTCAGGTTAGGTTTAGCATTATGGTCAGGTTTAGGGTTAGACTTATGGTTATGTTTACAGCTCAGGTTATGGATAGGTTAATGATTCGCGTTAATGTTATGGTTAGGGTTAGGGTTAGTGTTAGGGTTAGGATTGGAATTAAGGTTAGGTTTATTGTTGGTGTCAGGGTTCTGGTTAGGGTTAGGGTTAGGATTCAGGTACATTTTAGGTTAGCGTTCGGATTCAGTTTAAGTTTAGTGATATGATCAGGTTAGTGTTACTGTTGGGGTTAGAGTTAACATTAGGGTTCTGTTTAGGGCAAGGCATAGTAATCGTGTTAGTGTTAGTGTTAGGGTTAGGATTCAGTTTCAGTTTACAGTTAGGATTGCATTCGGGTTAGGTATTAAGGTCAGGCTTATTGTTCAGGTTAGCTTTATGGTTTGGGTTAGGGTTCTGTTTCAGTTTAGAGTTAGCATTCAGGCTCTAGTTATGGTTAGGGTTAGGTTTTCGGTACTGTTTAGAATTAGCATGCAGGCATGGGTTAGTGTTACTGTTCTGTTTACGCTAATGGTGGGGGTTCTGGTAAGGGTTAGGTTTATCGTTAGAGTTCGGTTCAGTTTGGAGTTATGGGTAGTTCGGGTCAGTGTTAGGTTTAGGCTATGGTTTGGGCTTTCTTTAGTGTTAGGGTTAGGTTTCAGGTTCAGTTTAGATTTAGGGTTTTGTTTCAGTTAGGGTTGTAGTTAGGGTTAGGGTTCAGTTTAGGTTTAGTATTAGCATCCGGGTTAGTGTTAGTGTTAGGTTTAGAGTTAGGGTTAAGGTTTGAGTTATGGATAGGATTTGGGTTCGGGGTTCGGTTAGGGTTAAGGTTAGGGTTAACCCAACCTTGGGCACTTGGAGGACCAGGGCTTCACTACTCCAGAGAAGAGGCTGGGATCTGTCGCCTGAAGGGCACTCCAAGGGTGGCCCCAGATCCTTAGGCCTCCATCCTGCTGTGGCCAATCTCACTGCCTTGCCTTATGCCTGTCTCCGCACTTGTGACTCTACATTGGCTTTCCTCTACCTGGCTGGAGTTGAAAAGTACAGGGGTGGGGTGAGGCCATTAGTTTGTTCATTCCAGGAAGAAATGAGGCCCAGGACGAAGAAGCTGGCTGAGGCAAAGCCTTGACCTCGCACCCCAGTCTGCCTTGGCAGCCAGGGCCAGACTACCACTTCCAAAGGAGGGAAGCGGCTGGTGACCTGAGTGGTGTGTGGTGATAGGAGGGAGACAACAGCTGAAGCCAAGTCAAGAAAGACAGCGTTCCTTCTTCACCTGCATGTGGCCGGTGCGAGAGAGCACCCCAGTTGGTCAGAGACCAGCAGGCTGGTGAAGCGTTCAATGAGGACCCCCATGGCCCGGTGGCTGTGCCTGCGCCATTGGCCTGACACATTGAACCCAAGCCTGCAGGGGTCCCTGAGCGGCCAGAGAAAGATGGGCCCATGAGAGAGGTAGGCAAGGAGGGCAGGTTAAGTCCACATCTCTCCTCAGGTCCCTGAGGGAGAAAGAGAGAGACACAGAGAAACAGAGAGAGAGATCTCTGAACTATGAGTCACTGCCTCCACCACTGGTGCCAACTCACACACCATCCCACTTCCCCCCGCCACCCCCATGTCCTTCCCTGGGCCAGCCCCACTACAGAGAAGTTGGTTCCTTGTCACTTCCATGCTGTCCCTTCGGGACCTGATGCCAGAGCAGGGGAAATCTTTCAAAGCTTTCCATGTCCCTATCCATGAGAATGTTCTTCTTCCCCTCTCAAATCTGAAAACCTCACCCCCAACATTCTCCTTTGTCTTGAACTGAAGATAGTATTGAAGAGGAGAATCTCTGCCATTGTGTTGAGAGACTCAGTTTCCCTTGTTTCTCCCATCTACCCATGTTATTAAGCTTGAGATTATTTTCTCCAGCTATCCTGTCCTGTTAATGATTTGGCCAACCATAAGATATATAACGGAAAGGGCAGAAGGGAGTTCTCTCTCTGCCACTGAGAGCCTTGAGATGGGTCCCTCCCTCAGACCTGGCCAGGGACAGCCCTTACCCAGAGGCCATCTCCCAGGGCATCCCAGGAAATGCTTACTGCCAGCCCCCACCCTCTCGCCACTGCCAAGTCCATCATCCTCCCTTGGGAGGCCCAGGCAGTTCAGGGACCCGGGTGTGGGAGGCAGCCAATTCCCAGGTCTGGCACACCAGTAGCAAGGCCGCTTCCATCTCTGACAGTGTCTAGCACACACCCCAGAAAACTTGGCAGCAGGCCCCAGGGCTCTTTCCTCCAGAACTTGTCCCCTTGGAAGGGGCCTGGCCGAGGAGTATGGGCTGGCCAGCCAGCCGGTCGACTTGGGACAAAGCAGGCGAGCCGAGCCATCCTTCCAAGCCTTGGGCTTGGCACTGGCCACCTCAAGAGAGGGCCTCACTGGTGCCCTTCATGGTGGATTTCTCCCCAGAGCCATGGCCTGAGCACTAGGAAGGCCAGGCCCTCCTGACTCCAGAGAAGAGCCTGGGACCTGTTACCAGAAGGGCTTTCCCAGTGTGGCCCTGGCTCCCTGGGCCTGCAGCCTGCTGGGGCCACACTCACTGCTTTGCCATATGCCTGTTTCGCTCCTTCTGACTCCACAGAGCCTCTCCTCCACCTGGCTGGAGTCGACAAGTGCAGGTGTGGAGTGAGGCCATGGTTTTGTCTTTCCAGGAAGAAATAAGGCCCGGCATGAAGCAGCTGGGCCAGGCAGAGCCTTGACCTCGCACCCCAGTCTGCCTTTGGCTACCAGGGCCAGACCACCACTTCCAAAGAAGGGAAGCATTCGGCGAGCTGAGTGAAAGTGGTCGGATGGGAGGGAGACAACAGCTGAAGTCAAGTCAAGAAGGGTGGTTTTCCTTCTTCACCTTCAACTGGCCAGCACAAGAGAGCGCCCCACCTGGTCTGAGCCTTACTGGCGGACTGGGCCTTCACAGTGGACGCCTGAGGCCCAATTGCTGTGCATGTGCCCTTGGCCTGAGTGGTTGAACTCAAGCCGCAGTGCTCCGGGAGAGGCCAAAGAATGGCCCACGGGAGAAGTAGTCGAGGTGGGCAGGGTGCACCTCCCCTCTTCGCCTGAGGGCCCCAAGAGAGGGAGACACAGTGACAGCCAGAGAGATGGAGAGAGAGAGATCCCTGACCTCTGTAGATTTCAGGTTAGAGTTATGATTCCGTTTAGCTTTGGGGTATGATCAGGTTATTGTTAGGGTTAGTATTACCGTTGGGGTTAGGGTTACCGTTAGCGTTAGTGTTAGGGTTCTGGGTAGGGTTAGGGTTTGGGCTTGGTATGGGTTTGTTTTACATGTAGGGTTTGGTTTAGAATTTAGGGTTACTGTCAGGGTTAGGATTAGGGTCAGTGGTCGGGTTCAGTTTAGTGTTAGAGTTAGTATTAGGTTTCGAGTTAGAGTTAGGATTAGTGTTAGTGTTAGTTTTCGGGTTAGGGTCAGGGTTATTGTTTGGTTTCGGTATCAGTTTAGGCTCAGGGTTATGGTCGGGTTAGGCTTCAGGTTAGTGTTAGGGTTCTTGTTATGGTTAGGATTCAGGTTAGGGTTCGGGTTAGGTTTAAGTTTAGCGTTAGTATTAGGATTAGGGTTATGATTAGGTTTCGGGTTCGGGAAAGTCTTAGCTTTAGCATTAGGTTTCTTGTTAGGGTTAGGTTTAGAGTTAGGGCTAGGTTTAGGTTTAGGGTTAAGGTTGAGTTCAGATTATGGTTAGGGTTAGTGTTAGGTTTTAGTTTTGGATTAGGGTTAGGGTTAACATTAGGGTTCAATTTAGGGTTAGAGTTAGGGTTAGGGTTATGGTTGGGTTTGGATTAGTGTTTCGGTTAGGGTTAGAATTATGGTTAGAGTTCGTGTTGGGGTTAGGGTTAGCAATAGGGTTCAGGTTAGGTTAATGTTATTTTTAGTGTTAGGGCTAGTGATCGAGTTAGGGTTAGGGTTAGGGTTCGGTTTCAGGATCAGGTGAGAGCTAAGGTTAGAGTCGGGCTAGGATTAGGGTTATATTTAGGGTTACGGTTCGGGTTAGGGCTGCTGGTAGGGTTAGGGTTAATTTTCCTACTATGTTTAGAGTTAGGTAAAATTAGGGTTGTTTTTGGGTTAGAGTTAGGGCTAGGTTTCGGGTTCATGTTCCAGATAGGGTTAGGGTTATGTTTTGTTATTTTGTCATGGTTAGGATTAGGGTTACTGTTAGGGTTATGTTAACGTTTAGGGTGAGATTAGTGTTTGGGTTAGGGTTAGGGTTAGGGTTTGGGTTCTCGATGGAGTTAGGGTTACGGTCGCATTAGACTTTGGGTTTGTGTTAGTTTTAGAAAAAGGGTTAAGGGTGGGATTAGAGTCAAGGTTAGGGTTAGGTTAGGGTTATGGTTAGGCTTAGGGTTAGGGTTAGTGTTCACCTTAGGGTTAGGGTTAGTTTTAGGGGTAGGGTTGGGTTCTGGTTCGGGTTAGGGCTAGGGTTCAGTTTAGGGTTAGCTTTCCGGTTCATGTTCATGTTAGAATTAGGGTTAGGATTAGGGTTACTCTGAGGTTTAGGCTTAGGTTTAGTGTGAGGTTTGCCTTCGGATTAGGGTTAGGTTTCGGTTTTGGGTCGGGATAAGATTAGGTTTAAGCTTAGTGTCGGATTAGGCTTCGGGTTAGAGTTACTTATGTGGTTCGGTTTAGGGTTTGGGTTAGAGTTAGGCTTATGCTTAGGGCTAGGTTTAGGTTTAGGGTTGGGTTGGGTTAGGGTTACTGTTAGGGTTCCTGTTAGCCTTAGGGTTATGTTTAGTCTTAGAGTTAATGTTCAGATTAGGGTTAGGGTTAGCTTTCAGGTTCGGGTTAGGGTTAGGATTAGCCATAGGGTTTGGGTTAGGGTTAGGACCTGGGTTCAGGTTAGTGTCGGTTTTAGGTTATGTTTAGTGTTAGGGATAGGGTTAGGGTTGAGGTTATGGTTAGTATTAGGGTTTGGATATGGTTTCGGGTTCTAACATGAATTAAAGTTAGGGTTAGGGTCGGGTTAATTTTAGGGTTAGGGTTTGGGTTAAGCTTAGGTTTAGGGGTAGTGTTAGTTTTAGGGTTCAGTTTTGGGTTAGGATTATGGTTAACATTAAGGTTTGGCTTAGGGTTAGGATTAAGTTGGCTTATGGTTAGGGTTAGGGTTCATGTTAGCGTTAGTGTTAGGGTTAGGTTTAGGTTTACAATTATTGTTCATATTAGGGTCAGGGTTATTTTTCGGGTTCGGGTTAGGGTTAGGATTAGCGGTAGGGTTCGTGTTAGGGTAATGGCTACGTTTCAAGTTAGGGTTGCGTTTGGGTTAGGGTTAGGATTCGTTTGAGTGTTAGGGTTAGTGTTAGAGTTAGAGTTAGGGTTGGGCTTATGTTTAGGATTAGGGTTAGGATTCGGGTTAGGGTTAGGCTTAGGGTTAGGGCTGGGTTTAGGGTTCAGCTTAGGGTTAAGTTTAGAGTGCAGCTTAGTGTTAAGGCTAGTGTTCTAGTTACGTTTAGGTTTAGTATCATGGTTAGGGTTCAGGTACGGGTTACAGTTAACATTAGGTTTCATTTTAGTGCACAGTTTACGGTGAGAATTAGGGTTAGGGCTAAGGTTAGGGTTAGGATTGGGTTGGATTAGTGTTAGCATTAGGGTTAGGGTTAGGTTTAGGGTTCGGGTTAGGTTTAGATTTAGGGTCGGGTTCGGGTTAGGGTTAGGGTTACTGCTAGGGTTTGGGTTATGGTTAAGCTTAGAGTTAAGGCTAGGTTTAGGGTTACGATTCGGTTGGGTTAGGGTAAGGGTTAGGGTTTTGGTTAGGCTTATGGTTAGGATTAGTGTTAGGGTTAGGGTTAAGGTTAGGATTGGGATTATGCTTAGGATTAGATTCTGGATTCGGGTTAGGGTTAGGCTTAGGGTTAGAGCTAGGTTTAGGGTTCAGCTCAGGGTTAAGTTTAGAGTGCGGCTTAGTGTTACGCCTAGTGTTCTAGTTAGTTTAATGTTAGTATCATGGTTAGGGTTCAGGTTACGGGTTACGGTTAACTATAGGTTTCATGTTAGTGTATAGTTTAGGGTTAGAATTAGGGTTAGGGCTAAGGTTAGCATTAGGATTGGGTTGGATTAGTGTTAGCATTAGGGTTAGGGTTTGGTTTCGGGTTAGGTTTAGGGTTCGGGTTAGGTTTAGAGTTAGTTAGGGTTTGGGTTAGGGTTAAGGTTACTGCTAGGGTTTGGTTTATGATTAGGCTTAGAGTTAAGGCTAGATTTAGGGTTATGGGTTGGTTGGGTTAGGGTAAGGGTTAGGGTTCTTGTTAGGCTTATGGTTAGGATTAGTGTTAGGTTTCAGGATAGTGTTAGGGTGAAGGTTACTGTTAAGGTTAGTGCTAGTGCTCGGGTTAGGGGTTGGTTGGGTTAGGGCTAGGGTTTGGTTTAGGTTTAGGGTTAGCTCTAGGGTTACAGTAAGTGTTCGGGTTAGGGATAGATTAGGATTAGTGTTCCGCTTAGTGTTAGTGTTGGGTTTGGGTTCAGTTTAGGGTTAACATTCAAGTTAGTGTTCGGGTTAGAGTTAGGGTACATGTTAGGCTTAGGGTTATAGTGTGGGTTAGTGTTGTGGTTCGTGTTAGTGTTAGGGTTCATGTTTGGGTTAAAGTTAAGGTTCATGTTCGGGTCAGGGATACATTTCTGGTTAGGGTTTGGGTTAGGTTTAGAATTGGGTTTTGTGTTAGGCTTAGGGTGTGTGTTAATGTTAGTTTTAGGGTTTGTGTTAGGGTTAGGGACAGATTTAGTGTGATGTTTAGGGTTAGGGCCATTGTTAGTGTTAGTGCTAAGGTTAGGATTAGTTCTAGGGCTTGGTGAATTTTTATGGTTCGTTCTAGAGCCAGGGTTAGGGTCAGGTCTAGGACTGATTTTGGGTTGTGTCCAGGGCAAGCAGTAGGCTTGGTGTTACAATTAGGGTTAGGGTTATTGTTGGTTAGGGCTAAGGTTAGGGTTAGGGTAAATGTTAGAGTTATGGCCATTGCTAGTGTTAATGCTAAGGTAAGGGTTAGATCTAGGGCTTGGTGAAGGTTTACATTTCCTTCTAGATCCAGGCTTAGGGTCAGGTCTAGGACTGGTTTAGGGTTAGGTCCAGGGCAAAGAGTAGGCTTGGTGTTACAATTAGGGTTAGACTTATTGTTGGTTACGGCTAAGGTTAGTGTTAGTGTTAGTGTAAAGGTTAGGGCCATTGCTAGGGTTAATGTTAAGGTTAGGGTTATGTTTAAGGTTTGGTCAAGCATTAAGGTGTGGGCTAGGGCTAGCATTAGCATCAGGTCTAGGACAACGTGAGGGTTAAGTTTAGGGTTAAGGTTAGGTTTAGGGTGAGGTTTACCGTTTGGGTCAGGGTTAGTGTTGCTTAGGGCTAGGGTAGGGTTACTCTTAAGGCTAGGGCTGGGTTATGATTAGCTAGGGCTGGGTTATGATTAGCTAATGCTGGGTTATGATTAGATAGGGCTAGGATTAGTGTTATGGTTATTATTAGTGATAGGGGATGTGGTTTGAGTTTCGGTTAAGGTTAGGTTTAGTGGTAGGTATAGGATTAGAAATAGGGCTAGGTTTTGCGTTAGGACTGGTATAGGGCTACAGCAATGGTTAGGGTTAGGGTTACGCTTGGGTTACATGTAGGGTTAGGGTTAAGGTTAGGTGTGGGGGTAGTGTTAGGGTTAGTGTTATGGCAAGAGTTATCGTTAGGGCTGGGATTAAGGCTAGGTTTCATTATTATATTTAGGGTTAGGTTTCTCTTTAAGTTTATGGCTAGATTTATTTTTAAGGTTAGGATGAACCCAACTTTAGCTAGGATGAACCCAACTTTAGCTCTAAGCCTAAGCTTATCGCAAACCTTAACACTAGCCCTAGCACTAACCCTAATCGTATGCCTACCCCTAACACTCAGTGTAACTGTAACCCTAAGCCAACTCTAACCCTAGTCCTAGCCCCAGCCCTAACAGTAACCCTAACACTAGCATAACACTAACTCTAACCCTCCTCCTAATCCAAACCAAAGCCCTATGTCTACTACTACCCTTTCCATTGTCCCAACTCTAAGGCACACCCAACACTAACGTCAGACCTAATCCTAATCCTAATCCTACCCCTAGCCATAACCTCAAAACCAGCCCCATCTCTGACTCAATCAACCTCCCCTAACACTAAAAATAACCATAACACTAATCCTAGCCCTATGTAATCATAACCCATCCCTAGCTAATCATAACCCAGCCCTAGCCCTAAGAGTAACCCTACCTAGCCTAAGCAACACTAATCCTAACCCAAACAGTAAACCTCACTCTAAACATAACCTTAACCTAATCCTAACTCTCATATTGTCTTAGACCTGGCGCTAACGCTAGCCTAGCCCACACCTTAATGCTTGACCAAGCCTTAGACATAACCTAACCTTAACATTAACCTAGCAATGACCTAAACCTTACACTAACCTAACACTAACCTTAGCCGTAACCAACAATAAGCCTAACCTAATTGTAACACCAAGCCTACTCTTTGCCCTGGACCTAATCCTAAACCAGTCCTAGATCTGACCCTAACCCTGGCTCTAGAAGGAAGCATGAAACTTCACCAAGCCTAGATCTAACCTTTACCTTAGCACTAACCTAGCAATGGCCATAAACCTAACATTTACCTAAACCTAACCTTAGCCTAACCAACAATAACCTTAACCTAATTGTAACACCAAGTCTACTCCTTGCTCTGGACCTAACCTAAACCAGTCCTAGACCTGACCCTAACCCTGGCACTAGAGCAAACCGTAAACATTCACCAAGCTCTAGAACTAACCTAGCCTTAACACTAACATTAGCAATGGCCTAACCTAAACATAACACTAAATCTATCCTAACCTAACACAAACCCTAAAACTAACAGTAACCTGCACCTAAACCCAACCCAAAACCAAACATTAAACCTAACCCAAACCCTAACCAGAGCTGTATCCCTGACACAAACACGAACCATAGCAAACTCGAACATGAATCCTAACACTAACACGAACCACAACACTAACCCACATCATAACCTAAGCCTAACACGTGCCGAATCTAACTTGAACACTAACCTGAATGCTAACCTAAACTGAACCCAAACCCAAATACTTACCTAACCAGAACTCTAATCCTAATCTAACCTAACTTGAGCACTTACTCTAACCTAGAACTAAGCCTAAACCTAAACCAAACCCTAGACCTAACCCAACCAACCCTAACCCGACCACTAACCTAACCTAACATGAACCCTATCCTAAGCCTTACCTAACCCAAACCAAATCGTAACCATAACCGAAAGCATAACCCCACCCTAGCAGCTAAATGTAACCTGAACCCAAACCGTAAGCATAACCTTAACACTAACACTAATCCTACCATAACCTAAACGCTAACACTAACACTAAGCCTAAATAAAACCGGTGCCTGTACCTAACCTAACATTAACCATACCCATAACCAAGCCTAACCCCAACCCCAACCTAACACTAACCTGAAACCTAAACCTAACTGTAACCTGAAATCTAACCTAACACTAACACTAACCCTCAAACAAACCTAACCTGAACACAAACCTTAGACCTAACTGGAATCCAAACATAAGCCTAACCCTATCCTAACAGTAACCCTCAGCCTAACACTATCCTGAAACCTAACACTAATACTAACCATAAACCTAACCAGAACCTTAACCCTTACCTAACCCAACCCAACCTAAAACTAAACCTAGCCTTAACTCTAAGCCTAACCATAACCCAAACTCTAGCAGTAACCCTCAGCCTAACCCGTGCCGAACCCAAAACTTAACCTAAACCTAACCTAACCTAATGCTAATCCTAAGTGAACCCAAACCTAACACTAACCTTAGCCTAACCTAATTCTAACCTAAACTTTACACTAACATGAAACCTAACATTAACCACAAACTGTACCTGAACCCTCACCATGATCCTAAACCTAAACCTAACCAGAACACTAGCCTAACACTAAGCCAGACTCTAAGCTTAAACCTAAGCTGAACCTAACGTTAGCCTTAACCGAATCCTAAACCTAATCCTAAGCATAATCACAACCTAACCTAACCTAACACTAACCATAACGCTCAACAGAACCCTAAGCCTAACCCAAACCCAACCTAACATGAAACCTAGCCATTACCTAACACGAACCCTACAGCTAATCCGACCCTAACCTGAACCCAAAACCTAACCTTAAACATAACCTAATCTGAACACTAATTTTAAACCTAAACCTAAACCTAACACTAATGCTAACATGAAGCCTAACCTAATTATAAGCCAACCAATCCTAACCTTAACCCAAACCTTAATGATAACCTAACCTTAATACTATCCATAAACCAATCCATAACCCAAACCCTAATCCTAAAATTAACCCGACCCTAAACCTAACTTTAATCCAATCTTGAATCCATAACCATACCTGACCTAATCCTAACCATAAAATCAACCTTAACCTAACGCTAACACTAACCTAATCTTCACGAACCTAACCTAACCAGAACACTACCACTAATCTTAACCTTAACGTGAACCTGAAAGCTAACTCTAACCTAATCTGAACACTAACTCTAAGACTAAACATAACCTAACCTAACATGAACCTAACAGTAACCTAACTCAACCCAACCTAACCTAAACATAAGCCTAACCTAACCCAAACCCTAACCAGGACCCCAAAAGTAATCTAACCCAAAGCCTAATTTGGCGCTAACCTTAAACCTAATCTTATCCTGACCCAAAACCTAAACCTAACCTAATCCGAAGACAAACCTCACAGTAAACCTAAGCCTAAACCTCACAGTAACCTAATCTAACCCAAACCCTAGATGAATATGAACTGGAACTGTAACCTAAACCGAAACTTGCACCTAAACAGACAGAACCCAACCCTACCCTAAAACTAAAACTAACAGCTAAGGTGAACACTAACCTAACTCTAACCCAAACCTGAAACCTAACCTAACTCAAGCGCTAACCTGAACCTAACAGTAAACCTAACCTGATACTGACACCAAACACTAACCATAACCGTAAACCAAACACTAACCTAACACTAAACATAACGCTAACCTAACTCTAACAGAACCCAACCTAACCCTCAATCTAACTGTGATCCTAAACCGAACACTAACTCTAACCATAACCTAACCTGAACCTAAGCTTAAACCTAACCTAACCTAACATTAACTCCAAAATGAACCTAACTGTAACCATAATTCTAACTCTAACATGAAAACTAACCTTAACCTAACTTGAACCGAATCCTAAACCTAACCTAACTCAAACTCAAATCCAACCTGAACCCAGCCCTATCCTAATCCAAAACTAACTCTAAACCTAGCCCTAAACCTAAGCTTAAACCTAACCTAAACCTAACAATAACTTGAACCTGAACCCCAACCTAACCTTGTCTCTAAACCCAACCTTAACACTTTCCTAAAACTAACACAAACCCAAAGCCTAATCCAACCGTAATGCTAACCCCATTGAGAAACCAAACCCTGACCTAACCTAAGCCAAACACTAACTTCACCTAAGCGTTAACATAACCTAACAGGAACCTAATCTTAACCATGACAAAAAAGCAAAGTATAACCCTAAATCTATCTGGAACATGAACCCGAAACCCAGCCCTAACACTAACAAGAAAACAATCCTGGCGTTACCTAACCTAAACATAACATGAACATTAAACCTAACCCTACCAGAAGCCCTAACTTGAAGCGTAATCCTAACTATAACCTAATCCTGGCCGAATCTAACCTAACTCTAACCAGATCCTGAAACCGAACCCTAACCTAAACCTAACTCGAACAATAGCCTAACACTAAAACTAAACCTTACCTAACCTGAACCCTATTGCTAACCTTAACACTAACCAAAACTCTAATCATAATTCTAACCTAATGCTAACACTAACCTAAGCCGAACCCTAATCCAAACCCAACCATAACCTAACCTAGCCTAACTCTAACCTGAATTGAACCTAAAGTTAACCTAACCTAATCGAAACTAAAACCTAACCTAAATCTAACCAAAATCTGAACCCAACTTGAACCCTAAACCTAAACCTAGTCTAACTCTAACCTTAACCTAACAAGAAACCTAGCTAGGCTAAGACTTTCCCGAACCGAAACCTAATCATAACCTAATCTAAATACTAACCTAAACATAAACCTAACTTGAACCTAACCTGAAGCCTAACCCGACCATAACCTAAACCGATGCGAAACCAAACACTAACCTGGCGCTAACCTGAAAACTAACACTAACACTAAACCTAACACTAACCTAACTCTACTTGAAACCTAATAATAACTCTAATACTAAACAGAACCCGACCACTGACCCTAATCCTAACCTTAATTGTAACCTAAATTCTAAACCTAAACCTACATGTAAAATAAACCCGTACAAAACCCAAACCCTAACCCTACCCAGAACCCTAATCCTAACTCTAACCCTAACCCCAACTCCAAAGGTAACACTAACCCTAACAAAAACCTGATCACACCCCGAAGCTAAAGTGAACCCTAACTCTAACCTGAAATCTAGAGTGGTCAGGGATCTCGCTCTCTTTCCATCTCTCTGGCTCTCTCTGTGTCTCCCTTTGTCGAGGACCTGAGGGGGGGGAGGCACACCCTGCCCACCTCACCTACCTCTCCCGTGGGCCATTCTTTGTCTGGCCACTCCGGGAGCCTTGCGGCTTGAGTTCAACCACTCAGGCCAAGGGCGCATGCACAGCCGTCGGGCCTTAGGGGTCCACAGTGATGGCCCCGCCCACCCGTGAGGCTCAGACCAGGTGGGGCACTCTTTTGCATCAGCCAGGTGAAGGGGAAGAAGGAACACCGCCATTCTTGACTTGGTTTCAGCTGTTGTCTCCCTCCCATCCGACCACTTTCACTCAGCTCGCTGGATGCTTCCCTTCTTTAGAAGTGGTGGTCTGGCCCTGTTAGCGAAAGGCGAACTGGGGTGCGAGGTCAAGGATCTGGCTGGCCCAGATGCTTCATGCCGGGCCTCATTTCTTCCTAGAAAAACAAAACCATGGCCTCACCGCACGCCTGCACTTGTCGACTCCAGCCAGGTGGAGGAGAGGCTCTGTGGAGTCAGAAGAACTGAAACAGGCATATGGCAAAGCAGTGAGTCTGGCCCCAGCAGGCCGCAGGCACAGGGAGCCGGGGCCACACTGGGAAAGCCCTTCTGGCAACAGGTCCCAGCCTCTTCTCTGGAGTCGGGAGGGCCTGGCCTTCCTAGTGCCCAGGACATGGGTCTGGGGAGAAATCCACAATGAAGGGCACCAGCGAGGCCCTCTTCCTGAGGTGGCCAGTGCCAAGCCCAGGGCAACTGGAAGGATGGCTCGGCTCGCCTGCTTTGTCCTAAGTCAGTTGGCTGGCCGGCCGGCCCATAATTGTCAGCCAGGCCCCTTCCAAGGGGACATGTTCTGGAGGAAAGATCCCTGGAGCCTGCTGCCAAGTTTTCTGGGGTGTGTGCTGGGCACTGTCAGAGGTGGAAGCTGCCTCGCAACCAGTGTGTCAGACCTGGGATCTATCTTCCTCCCACACCTGGGTCCCTGAACTGCCCAGGCATCCTGAGGGAGGACGATGGACTTGACAGTGGTGAGAGAGTGGGAGCTGGCAGTGAGTCAATCCTGGGATGCCTCGGGAGATGGCCTCTGGGTATGGGCTGTCCCTGGCCAAGTCTGAGGGAGGGACCCAGCTCAGGGCTCTCAGGGGCAGAGAGAGAACACCCTTCCACCCTTTCCCTTAAATTTCTTTTGGCTGGCCAAATCATTAACAGGACAGGTTAGCTGGAGAAAATAATCTCAAGCTTAATAACATGGGTAGATGGGAGAAACAAGGAAACTGAGTCTCTCAACACAATGGCAGAGTTCTCCTCTTCAATACTATCTTCAGTTCAAGACAAAGGAGGATGTTGGGGGTGAGGTTTTCAGATTTGAGAGGGGAAGAAGACCATTCTCATGGTTAGGGACATGGAAACCTTTGTCTGAAAGTTTTCCCCTGTTCTGGCATCAGGTCCCGAAGGGACAGCATGGAAATGACAAGGAACCAACCTCTCTGTGGTGGGGCTGGCCCAGGGGCGGACATGGGGGTGGCGGGGGGAAGTGGGATGGTGTGTGAGTTGGCACCAGTGGTGGAGGCAGTGACTCATAGTTCAGAGATCTCTCTCTCTCTCTGTTTCTCTGTGTCTCTCTCTTTCTCCCTCAAGGACCTGAGGAGAGATGTGGACTCAACCTGCCCACCTTGCCTACCTCTCTCATGGGCCCATCTTTCTCTGGCCACTCAGGGACCCCTGTGGGCTTTTGTTCAATGTGTCAGACCAATGGCGCAGGCACGGCCACCAGGCCTCGGGGGTCCTCATTGAATGCTTCACCAGTCTGCTGGTCTCTGACCAACTGGGGTGCTCTCTCGCACCTGCCACATGTAGGTGAAGAAGGAATGTTGCCCTTCTTGACTTGGCTTCAGCTGTTGTCTCCCTCCTATCCCCCCACACCCACTCAGCTCGCCAGCCACTTCCCTTCTTTGGAAGTGGTAGTCTGGCCTTGGCTGCCAAGGCAGACTGGGGTGCGAGGTCGAGGCTCTGCCTCAGCCAGCTTCTTCGTCCTGGGCCTCATTTCTTCCTGGAATGACCAAACCGTGTCATCCCCACCACCCACCCCACACTTTTCAATTCCAGCCAGGTAGTAGAAAGCATCTGTAGAGTTACAAGTGTGGAGACAGGCATATGGCAATGCAGTGAGTTTGGCCACAGCAGGACGAAGGCCTAAGGATCTAGGGCCACCCTTGGTTTGCCCTTCAGGAGACAGGTCCCAGCCTCCTCTCTAGAGTAGTGAAGCCCGGGTCATCTAAGTGCCCAAGGTTGGGTTAACCCTAAACTTAACCATAACCGAACACCGAACCCAAAGCCTATCCATAACTCAAACCCTAACCCTATCTCTAAACCTAACACTAACACTAACATGCATGCTAATACTAAGCCTAAACTGAACCCTAATCCTAAATACAACACTAACTGAAAAAAATCCCTAAATCTAAACTGAACCTGAAACCTAACCATAAACAGAACCCAAAACATAGTCTAAAGCTAACACTGACCCGGCCTACCTCTAACCCCAAACTGAACTGACCTCTAGCGATAACCCTAACTTTTACCAGAACCCTCACCCTTAGTGTAAACAGGACAGTAACGCTAACCCGTGCCTGAATGCTAAGTCTAAACGGTACTGAAAACCTAACCCTAACCTTAACTAGAGCCTGAATGCCAACTCTAAACTGAAACAGAAACCTAACTCAAACCATAAGGCTAACCCAACAATAAGCCTGTCCCTAATACCTAACCGAAATGCAATCCTAACTGTAAACTGAAACTGAATCCTAACCTAACACTAACACTAAGCAGAATAGTAATGCCTCGCCTAAACAGAACCTAATGCTAACTCTAACCCCAACAGTAACACTAACCTTAACCATAACCTGATCATAACCTTAACCTAAACTGAATCAGAACACTAACCTAACATGTAGCAGAATCCTAACCTAACCTAACCAGAAACCTAACACCAACAATAAACCTAACCTTAAGCCCAACCTAACCTAACCTAACACTAACCATAACATTAACACGAATCATTAACCTATCTATAACCTGAGGCATAAGCGTAACCATAACCTTAACCTAAACCTAATCGTAGCAGCTAAACCTAACCTGAACCTAGTGCTAACGCTAACAAGAAGCCTAACCTAACCTAACCTAACTGGATCCTGAACCCGAACCTAACCTAACCCAAATGTGAAGACTAACTATAACACTAAACCTAAACCTAAGCAAAACCATAAGCCTAACCATAACCTAACGTGAACCCAACCTAGCCTAACCTGAAACCAAACCCTGAATCTAACACTAAGCGTAACCTGAAACCAGAACCCTAACCTTAACACTCACCTATCCTAATCCTAACATAAACCATAACCTAATACTAACCATTAATCTAACTCAACCTAATCCTAACATGAAAGCGAACCTAATCCTAACAGTATACTTAACATGAACCTAACCTAACCCCAAACCCAACCTAAAACTCTACCTACCAATAACCTAACAAGAATGTTAACTCTAACCCACCTGAACCTAACACTAAAGCTAACCTAACTCAAACCCTAACCTAACACTAACCGCACCATAACCTAACCTAACCAGTACCCTAAATCTAACCCAAACCCTAACCCAAAACCTAACCTAAACCACATTTGAACCCAATTACTAACATGAATCCGAACCTAACATAACTCTAAACTGAACCCTTAGCCTAACCTAAAACTAACCTAAACCTAAAGCAAACACTAGCTCTAACCCAACTAAACCCTAACTTGAACACTAACCTAAACCTAACCAGAACTCTAACCTAAGCATAATCTAACTCAAACCTAACCTGAACCAAATGGTAACTGTAATCCAAAGCATGACCATGGCGCCATCCTACCATTAAATGTAACCCAAACCCGAACCCGAACTCTAACCTAACACTAACTCTAATCCCTACTTGTGAACCTAACCTAACCTAACTTGAAGCCTAATCCTACCTAACTCTAACCTAACCCAAATCCCGAACCCGAACTGGAACCAGAACCCCAATCAGACCACTAACTCTAATCCTATACCTAACCATAACCCTAAGCCAAAACCAGAACCCTAACCCTTGCACTAACCCTAACCTTAAGAGTAACCTATAACTAACCTAACCTAACCTAGCATGAAAACTAACACTAACCCTACCCAAACCATAACCTAACCTAAGCCTAATCTAACCCAACCTAAACCTAGCCATAAACCTTAGCCTAACCATAACCCAAACCATAGCAGTAACCTATCACTAATCCGAATGGCAACCTAACCTAAAACTTCCTAGATCCCCAAAGCGAAGCCTAACCCCAACCTAGCCCAACAATAACCTAACACTAATAATAAACCTAACCTAAACCTAAGGCTAACTTTAAGCCTAAAGAAAACCAGTGCTGGCCCTGACCTAACACTGACCAGACCAATAACCTAGCTTTACAACAAACCAAACCCTAAACCTAACCTGAACCCTAACCCAGACCCTAACCTGAACCTAACACTAAACCGAACCCTAACCTGACCCTAACCTTAAACCTAACTGTAACCCAAACAGAGCCTAAAGCGTAACCTAACAGTAACCTTAACCATAACCCTGTCCTGAAACCTAACACTAATCCTAAACCTAACCTAACCTGAACCCTAACCTAACCTAAACCTAACAGAACCCAACCATAACCATAAATCTAACCTAACAGTAACCATATCCCTAACCTTAACTTGAACCGCAGCCAACTCTAACACTAACCTAGGCCTAACCTAACACTAACTCGTGCAGGAACACTAACCTAGCCTAAACTTAACCCGTACCTAACCTAATCCTAACCTGAAGCGTAACTTGATCCTAACCTAACCATAACCAATCCCTAACCTGAAATGGAACCCTCACGCTAATCCAAACACTAACCTAAAACTAAACTTACCCTTATACCTAACCTAACCCAAACTGTAAGGCTTACCTAACACGAAACCTAATCAAAACCCTAACCTGAAGTTGAATCATAAAACTAACCTAACTCTTACTCTGACTCTAAACCTAACCTGTATCCTAACCTAACACTAACCTAACTGTAACCTTAACCGTAACCTTAATCCTCACCCAGAACCTAAACTGAGCAGCTAAACATAAACCTAATCAGAACCCTAACCTTAACCCAAAACCAAACCTAAACCGAACTCCAGCCTAACACTAAACTGAACACTATCGCTATCCTAATCCTAACCAAACTAACCATGACACAAACACTAACCCAAACCCTAACCTAACCTAACCCAACCAAAGCCTAAGAGTAAACCTAGCCCTAACCTAAGCCTAACCATAATTCGAACTCTAACAGCAACCTAACACTAACTTGAACCATAACCTAAGCAGAACCCTAACCTAACCTAAACTTGAATCCTAATGCTATCTGTAACCCAACCCAACCTAACCTAACCTAGTGCTAACTTGAAGCCTAACCTAACCCAAACTCTAACACTAACCTAATCCTAACCCAAACCCGAACTCTAACCTAACCCAGTCCTACCCTAACCTAACAAGATCTAACCTAACCCAAACCAACCTAACCGTAACCCCAGCACTAAACTGAAGCCTAATCCTAACCCCAACCCCAACCTAATAGTAACTTGAAACCAAAGTCTAACCTAACCCTCACCTAACCGTTAACTAAACTGAACTCAAAACCCAACCTGACACGAAGCCAAACCCGACAATAAGCGAAACCTAACACAATCCAGAACCCGAACCCTAACCTAACCTAACCTAACCTAATCTGAACACTAACCTCTCCCTAAATGTAACACTAACAATAGCTGTAACTCTAATCCTAACCTAAACATAACCGAAAGCGTAACACTAACACTAACTTGAACAAGAAGTTGAAACCTAAAGCTAACCTGAACCCCATATCTAACCCTAACATGAAACCAACCTAACCCTACAGCTAACCATTATCCTAACACGAATATTAACCCTAACATTATGAGAAACCTAACCTGAAACGTAACCTAACCTAACCCGACTCCTAGCTCGACACTAACCTAACCTAACATGATCTTGAAGCTGAACCTAACCTAACACTAACCTGAACACTAACTCTAACACTAAACCCAATCCTAACCTAACCCCAACCCTTAACCTAACCTTAAACCTAACACTACACTGAACCATAACCTAAATCCAGCTCTAATTCTAACCTAACCTAACTTGAATCCAACCTAACCTAACCTAGCACTAACTTGAACCTAAAGCTAAGGTTAACCTAAACTGAAACTGAAACCTAATCGTAACATTAATCTGAACACTAAACATAACCCTGTACATAACCCAACTCCAACCTAAACTGAAGGCAACCGTAATCCTAACCTAACGTGAACCCTAACACTAAAGCTAACCTAAACATAACCACAACCTAATCCAAATACTAACACTAAAACTAAACTTAATGCTAACTTGAACAATAACCCTTACCTAACATGAATCCTAACCTAACTCTAACTTGAAATCGAACCATAATACTAAACCTAAGCCTAAACTTAACATTAATCCTAAACCTAACCCTAATCCTAACCTGAAAACTAACCATAATGCTAACACTAATAGAACCGAAAACCTAGCCCTAACGTGAACACTAATGCTAAATCTAATCCGAACCAGAACCTGACCCTAACCATAACTTGAACCCTATCCCTAACTTGAACACAGACAACCATAGCCCTAAACCTAACCTAATCTAACACAGACCTTAACCTAACTCGTACCCTAAACCGATCCCTAACACTAACCTAACCTGAAGGCAGAGCAGATCTAACCTAACCTAACACTAACCTAATACTAACTCTAACACTAACCAGACCACTAAACCTAACCTAACCTAAGCTGAACCTAGCACACAGACCTTAAACTAAAGCTAACCCGACCACTGACCTGAGGGCTAACTCTAACCTAAACCTAAACCAAAAGCGCATA